>NC_035434.2:100652340-100882375 GCF_002127325.2 Helianthus annuus
CGAGGATTGTGGACTGGATTATGACCTGTGTTTCTACCCCTGCATATTCTCTCTGTGTTAATGGGGAAGTGCATGGTTATTTCAAGGGTAGACGTGGTTTGCGGCAAGGAGATCCGTTATCTCCTTATCTTTTTACTCTTGTCATGGAAACTCTAACTTGCATTCTGCAGCATGCTTCTCGGTTGGATTCTTCTTTCAAGTTTCATAACAAATGTGAAAAGCAGCGTATTATTAATCTCTGTTTTGCAGATGACCTGTTTCTTTTTGCTCGTGGCGATGTTCATTCGGCTTCGTTTATCATGGATTCGCTAACGCACTTTACAAACATGTCTGGTTTGGTCCCTAGTATTCAGAAGAGCACCGCTTTTTTCTGTAATGTCTCCGATCTTGTCAAAGAGGCTATCTTGAATGTATTGCCGTTTGAGGAGGGTCTTTTGCCGGTTAGATATTTAGGGGTTCCTCTAATATCGACTAGACTCCTGGCTAAAGATTGTAATGTCTTGGTCGAGAGGATGGAGAAACGCATAGCTAATTGGAAAAACAAACTTCTTTCATTCGCGGGTAGATTACAACTTATTATCTCTGTTTTGTCGGCTTTGCATGTGTATTGGTCCTCCGTTTTTATATTACCAACAAGTATCATCAAAGAGTTGGAGGCTAAAATGCGGAATTTCTTATGGTCCCAAGAAGCTTCGTTTCATAGAGGGAAAGCTAAAGTTTCTTGGAGTGCTATTTGTGTCCCAAAGTATGAAGGTGGTCTTGGTATTCGTAGAGTGGGAGATGTCAACAAGGCTCTTATGGCGTCTCACGTCTGGAGCATTCTGAACAAGAGAGACTCGTTATGGGTTGCATGGATTTACTCCTATCGATTAAAGCATCGCAATTTTTGGATGTATAGATAAGTGGCGAACTGTAGCTGGTCCTGGAGGAAGCTTCTTCAAATTAGGCCATTCTTAAGAAATCACATTTGGTCAAACTTGGGGGATGGGAAAGACACCTCATCCTGGTACGACTATTGGAGTCATCTTGGGCCTCTCGCTAATTATGTTTCGCCTCGTGTGATTACCAATGCAGGATTCATGCTAAATGCAAAGGTTGCGGATGTTTACTTAGACGAGTCTTGGGCTTGGCCGATGGAATGGAGGGATCGGTTTCCTGTTTTGGATCAGCTGGACATCATTCACCTTCAACCGAATAGTATTGACAGGTTACGTTGGAAGGATGGTGATGTTATGAATGATTTCTCGTCCTCTATAGCTTGGCATTCGCTTCATTCTAGGGAACAAGAGATAGACTGGGTGAATATTGTGTGGTTTCATCAATGCATCCCCAGACATGCTTTCTTAATGTGGCTGATCATGCGTCGAAAACTTTTGACATAAGACATTATTCTTTAGTGGGACTTATCCAGGAGGAAAAATATGAACATGATGTGCTGCCTTCTCTGTTACGAAAATGTTGATTCCCACGAGCATCTTTTCTTTGAATGTAGTTTCTCTTCTAAAGTATGGCTCATGGTTCGTGAGAAGGCTGGTATGGCTAATGTGGATCAGAAGTGGAGTTCGATCATTAGTTGGCTCAAGGCTAGAGGGAGATCGAAGTCTGCAGCTCACTTTGTCAGTTAACTCTTGGTTGGAGCAACTGCTTATGTCATTTGGCAAGAGCGAAATGCGAGGTTATTCAGGAATCAAACGAGACCACCGGATACGATACGAGACACAATTCTAAAAACTATTCGATACAAACTAATGGGCGTTAAATTCAGGCAATGTACTAATGTTACTAGATTGCGAGGAGATTGGGGGATTGGTGAGGATACCGTGAACGGCGATGGAGGCTAGCTGACATGATCTAAGTTGCTATTGTTGTCTCTAGTTGCTAGACTAGTTGTCTTATTTTGATGTATCGCTTTGGTTTTCCTTTGGTTTACTTACTTGGGGCATGTCTCATGTAAGAACTAGTGTGGATTTCTCCTCACTACTTGCTTTATTTGGTTGTGCATATATAAAATCACCGGGGTAACCCTTTACCCAAAAAAAAATAAATAAATAAATAAATGATCTTGCGATTTATACAGCTTCTATACACGCATGAGTACAACAAAAGGCTTTACCTGTTTGAGAAAGCCGTGGAGATACCGGTTATTCGTTATATAACATCTTCGGAGATTGATAAAGTCGAAGATCATATTTCGGATAATGGACCTCTATGGATATCAAGTGAGAGTGAAGAAGAAGAAGAAAATGAAGAAGAAAATGAAGAAAAAAATGAAGAAGAAGAGGGTCCTTCGACGGATGATTATACACTACGACCACCGGTTGACACCACGATAAGCTACAAAAGAAGCACTGCACGTGCAGTACAAAACAAAGAAACCGGAGAAGAGGCAAAAGATAACGAGAACATTGATGATTTCATGGATTTCAGTTTTGAAATCCATGAAATGTCTTAGTTGAACCTTGAGTTTGAAGTTGGAACGCAGACACAGAAAATGATGGATTATTGCAACACTCCTGCTCAACTTTCACCATCGGTATTCTATGACACAGCCCACGAACGACAACTAGAGGCTTCGAGAGCAAACAAAAAGGTAAGCGTAAAAAATATATTAATTTAACTTATTTAACTTAATCAAATATATTTAACTTCTAGATTGATACTATCTTAACTCGAAAAATATTACAGAATCTGTTGAAAAAAATGAAAGCAAATGTCAAAAAGTACCTTAAAATGGTTCAAGATGTTCAAGTGATGAACAACTTAGTTTCAGAAGCAAAAACTAAGTGTTTTTGGGATCCGGAGGTTATGAAGGCTTGTAAGGAGTGGGATCAGACGCTTCAGAATAATCCCATTTGTGTGCCACCTGATTCGGTTCAAGAACATGAAACTGCAGCCTCTCCTGTTCATCAAGAACTTGAAAATCCAGCTTCTGAAGTTCATCATGAAGTTACTACAACCGAAGGAGGTAGAGAGGATGAAGAAGCTCAAAAAGTAATATCAAATGTTTTGGTACAAATGGCATCGGAAGGTAACACATGCGAACTCAATAATAACACGTGCGAAATCATGTAAAAATCACTACATTTATGCACATGCGAAACCCTACAAAAACACATGCGATTTTGTTAAAAACACTTCAAAGTTTGAATTCGCACAATATGTCATGTATAACCCTGCGATTTTGATTCTACTGTATTAAGTTAAATATTTTGTATCTATAGGTATACTGCAACCAGATGATGGAGGAGTCACAGACACCCTTATTGCAAACATTCAAACTGTGGAACCGAGTGTATACGCTTACCAAACAACTGCCAAGGGTAAGAAAACCCTTTATTTTAGGAGAAAAATTAAACATCATAAACTATTGTATATCTTAAATTACTCTGGCATGCAGAAACTGGTGAAAATGAAACTGTTATCGAAGAAACAGTGAACTTGGCAGAATCTACACAAAACATTCAACAAAAAGTCCAGGAAGAAGTGCCAGAAAAAGACCCTCAACAACTCGATACGGACATTGAAGTTGAGAAGGAAAAGGAACCTGAATGCCCTCAGGTAACTGCTGAAGAATTGCATTCAGTTGAGTTGGTTTTGAGCCTAGGACCCATGTTGGGAGAAGATAAAGAAAAAAAGCAAACTAAGGGGAGAAAAACCTCAAAGACAAAGCAAGTTCCAAAACAAGTTATGCCAAAAGGGTTAAATGAACTGCTTTATAAGACAATAGAACAAGCAAAAATAAGAGCTGAGAAAAGATGTGCAGAGCTTGGAGACAAATTTTGTTCCCCTTACTGCAATAGAGTGGTAAACATTTATGAAGCACTCTTGAACCAAGAATTGAGTGTGATCCGCTTCACATTTGCTACATTTGCAGGCTTGCAGTAAGTAAAAAAACATATATCAACAAACAAACATCTAAAAAAAATATACACAAAACAAAAACTAATTATTTATTTTATGACTGGCAGAGAAGAGTTTTACAGATAAAAAACTGAGGTTGCAACATTCAAAGCTGTGTTTGAAAGCTTCTACAGGGAACAATACGTAGCATCGAACGGAATAGATGCATTTGTAGATATTCTAAACCTTGAAGAGAAGAAAAGGGATAGAAAATCATCACCACACAGATTCTTCTTGTATTCCACAATGATGGTATGTTTTCATATACATTTTGTCATTTGAAATTCTAAAAGTAAATGCATATTAAATGATTTCGCAAAACTAGTTATATCTAAATCGCATGTATTATGGCAGAATTTTTGCTTTTGAAACATTTTCATACGGTTGTAATTTCGCATGTGTTATATATACTATTCGCATGTGAAAAAAATCCATTGTTTGCATTTCTCATACTGTTGTAATTTCGCATTTGGTACATACACTCTTCGCATGTGAAAAAAAAACCATTGTTTGCATGTCTTTGACTCTGGTTACATAACATACAGCCGAATATCTGTTACGACGAGAAGAAATACACAGACAACCAACGACTCAAAATATTTGCCTCGAATTTTGAAGACATGTTACTTAGATATGAGGTAAAAAAACTTGAATCGGTTGACCTGGTGTTTATTCCGGTACTTCAAGGTGACCACTTCTATGTCTTGTGCTTCAACTTAAAATCTGGCAAAATTGAGCTGATTGACAATTCGGCAGCAGAACAAGAGTTTGAGGAAAGATACAAGGGGCTTCCAGACACACTGGTAATACAAAAACTTATACATATACATGTTATATATTATGTAAAAGCTACTAACACAATGTTACAATGTTACAGAGAAGGGTATTGGTTTTATACCTACAAAATGCTTTAAAACCAACACCGGCTATAGAAGAACTTGCAACCTCAGTGATAGAAAGAAAAAAGATGGATTGGAGGACGAAGAATAACGGCGTAGACTGTGGAGTGTTTACGATGCGTCACATGGAAACGTACAAAGGAGACCAAATACCATGGGTGACTGGATTTGTGAAAGAAGATGAAGTAAACAACAGACAGAAATCACAACTTCATCTCCTAAGGCACAAATATCTCAGTAAAATCATTCTATCAGAACACAATATGCATCGTCAAAAAATAATTAAAATGGCCAATGCTTTCGACAAAAGGCCAGACAAAGAGAAGTATCTGAAAGATCTGGATGAGATAATCCCAAATAGGATGAGTACATATTTTGGAAGGGGAGAGTAAACTTCATTTGATCATGTATTTATGTTACATATTTAACTGTTTCAACTGCTTTAGTTCCCTTATTAATTTCGCATATATTGGTGTTTCTGAATTGGCAATTGTGTTTTTATTTCGCATGTGTTTTGTTTGAAAATCGCATGTTTGACACTGAATTATTAAAATTTGCGAAATACAAGTCCATTACATAACAAAACATGCAAATTTATTGGAACATACACCAAAAAAAGTTCATTCAAAAGATGAAAGAAACTCTATTTTCATCTTCATTGAGCATCTTAATACAATTATTGCACCGGCCAACTCTTTCAACTGTTTCTCATCCCTCTCACCCAAATCCACCATAAACATAACTGCAATTTCTTTAAGACTACTCACTTGCATCTGGGATAACAAGTTCAGAATTTCTTGTCTTCTCTTCATGTTTTCCGTTACACGAGAAATGTTGGCCTCCAACATCTCTTGACAAGATTGATCCTCTTGAATCTGTTGCTGAATCCTTTTCCTCAAAACCTGCTTGATACTTGGTTCAGAAGAAGAAGAAGAGGATGTTGGTAGATCTGCCATTTTTTAATTGGATGTTTGCAATAGTGATGAAAACATAAAATATATAATAAAAAAAATTATTGATATGAATTATTGAAATCAATTATTGAACTGAATTATTTGATTTCAATTATTGAAAAGACACTGTGCGAAAATAAAAATAATTACTCATAAAGATTGCGAAATGAATAGCTACAATTGATAAATACTTTAAGGATTGCGAAGTCTCGAATTAAACTTGCGAAATTATATATTAAACTTCATTGTGTGCGAAATGACTATTTTTAACATGCGAAATTATACAACAATTAAACCCCATAAACACATGCGATATATAAAAAAACACATGCGATATAGTAACACAACAATTAAACCCCATAAACACTTATCTTCAACCCCGATTACAAATCTAATAATAAAAAAAAACTTCAAATCAAATAAAACCCAGAACTCAAATAAATGACGAATCAAGAATTTTCTGAAATGGCCGTTCTGTGAGGAATCAATCAAAAACCCTACAATCGAATTAAAACGAAGAATACTTAAATGGAACAGTTAGGAAACGAACTCCATAATTGTCGGGATTCCATGATTAGCAGTCGAAATGTTGGAATAGAATGTCTGATATACCCTTATTTATTAAAATTGAATAGGACACGTGTATGGCTGTGGGTAGCGCGTACATAACGTACGATAGGGAGATTTGTACCATACTCTTTACCTATATATATATATATATATATATATATATATATATATATATATATATATATATATATATATATACACTAGTCATTTACCCGCGCGATGCGGCGGGAAACATATCACTTAGGTTGGCGAGTTTAGGGCTATGTACGGGGCGGTTCGGTTTTGATCCATAACCAAAACCAAATTCACGATGCAACGAAAAACACAACACTTGTTAGTAATTATAAGGGTGTGCATGAGAAAGTTCAGTTCAGCTGGGTCATAACTAAAATCTAAATTTCCGGTTAAAATACTTCAAAACCGGCGGGGTTACAATTCGTGACGCGGTACTTGTTTTCTGTTAGTTTATCAATCCTCCTGTGATATATTACTTACTAATTCTGTAGGCTTTTTTTATTCGTAGCATTGGTGCGTCATGAGCTTTATAGATAATAATTAAATAATTTAAAAAATCATACATTCGAAACAGTACAAGGAATGGGGTTTCATTACACCCATTGAATCTTTTAATGAATATAAATTATTATAAATTACTAAAACACAACGCTCAGCTAAAATAGCCAAGAGTTGTCTTTTAGTTGATTCTCTAATTACACCCTCTGATTTTTACTATATTTACTATACAACCACTCAACTTTAATTTTATTATTTTTCATATTTTGCCTTTTAGTGTTTTCCCTCGCTAACATGACGAACCAGACTGACTTTAACCGAACAATATTGTTACCGGTATCTATATTATCTGAAATGCCACGTAAATAAAATCTAGCTAATACTACTTATCATGATTGAGATGTCATGTAAATATTACTAACACATTGCTTAACATACTAATAATATCTTTTAGAAAATTTATTTAAAAAAAAAAAAAGAGTTGAGAACACATGCATGTTTAATGCATGTTTACAAGACTGCCCATCAGTGTTTCATCCCATGGAAAGTAGCCCATTTTTACCATGAATAGTTTTGAGTACTCTGGCCCGAAGGTTCACTATCATAGCTTGGTTTGAGCATTTAACCTCTCACCTTTTTATTCCCTGAAATTATTATAGCAACATGCTCATCCGAATCACAAGGGTGACATGATAGATTCCTAGAATCAGTGATAATGGTCCTAATCACCAGCCCATCATCTAACAATGCCCATGTGCAAAGGTGGAATCATTCACAACATTAGATAATGTGGATGATGGACAAACATACAATTTACAAGTGTAGAAAAATGGGTATGTTTTTCTCTTTGTAAAATAAACATAGATATTCTTTATTTATAGAAAATAATTCATACAGTTTACAAAACATATCACGAGATACTTATACCAAAGCAAGTAGTCATGGCGGGGAACTATGTTATAATCTTTTCTGTATTTCTCTCTTCCATCATTGATCAATACATTACCATAACAGCACGTGTTAGAAACTTATGGTCTCTTTGTAAGCTTCTTTTACAGCACGTGTTAGAAACTTACAGTCTCTTTCTTGGACCAATACATTACCATAACAATCATTTTAAACACCCCTTCAAAACCATATCAAAAATTCATAATCGAACTGTAACAAAAAAAATATCTAACATCATACAAAATTTATACAAAATTTTACCTTCCTGATGGCCTGCAAACGCCAAGGCGACAGCAATCGTCCCATCCTTAGCTTCAACAACTAATCAACAAGACACAAGACAAGTAAGCCTGATTGTTATAAATATTGGGGCAAAAATATATAAAATAATAACAATTTTCAAACTATCAAGTGTCTCATTCAAGGATCCAAGTATTAGATGTGACACCTCGGGTTTTCCCGGACAACCTTTCGATGTAGCATGTGTGTACGTAATCTATTAAAATGAAAATTTGAACTATTGTGTTACATGTTATGTGTATTTATGTATATGTGTATATAGATATATATGTGTGTGTTATATATTAGAGCCGAAACCTCGACCCGACTCGAGACCGCTTGGTCTCGAGTGAACAGCAAGTGTTGGGCCGGTTAGGGCCTTGTGACCGAGAGGCCCAAAGTCGGAACCCCTAAGCCCACTCGGAACACTATATAACCCAACCCTCACACCCCTTTGCCTCTTTTACCACACTCATCTCACTCACCCTCATTTCCTCTCCTTTCCTTCTTCCTCGGATCAACCGGTAACAAGATCACTCTCGGATTCTAGCTCGAGATCATCATTTGGAGCTTGGTTCATTGATTCCTTGTACCCCTACTTCCAACCGGTTAGCATGAATATCTTCATAGTTGTTTTGCTTGTTTGTCTTGTTACTAAAATGCTTGATAGTGCTTGATTGTTGATGTTTGTTGCTATAAAATGCTTGTTTGATGAGAAAAGTGGTTGCTTGAAATGATTTTTGTGTCTTAATGAAAATGATCCGGTTTTGTGTTTAAAGGTTTGCTATTCGGTTGTAGTAAGGGTTGGTTAGGAGGTTTTAGGCATAAATGTTTGGGTTGATATGATGAATCTTGTTTGTGTGCTTTAAATGCAAGAATGGTTGTGATGTTGAATGGTTTGGTTATCCGGGTAATGATAAGGGTTTGGTTAGAGGATTCATGCATGATTTAGGGTTGAATGTTCATGAATTGTGTGTTATCCGGCTTGTTATGATTGATTGGTTAAGTACTCATGATAGTGTTGTAAAATACATGTTTCGGATGTTTGAATAAATGAAGAACATGTATGAAGATTTTATGAACATTCAAATATGCTAAGTTTGATCCGAATTATGCACAAAACAGACAAGAAAACATGTTTAAGGATTCTTATTGGATAGTACAAACTCACACAAAAATACAATCCTATTGGTCAGTACATATTGCAGGTTCTAGATGATTGCTGTGCACGTAATCACGGTTGCGAGTCGCAACCTTTGGTTGCTACTCGAGACCACATCAAGCTTTGTCGAGACCTCCCAGTTGCGAGTCGCAATCCACACGAGTCGAACCCGGATGCGAGTCGTAATCACTGCTGTCAAGTCGGAACCGCCGGTTGCGAGTCGGAACCTCTGGTTGCGACTCGTAACCAAAACGTGATGAACCGAGACCTCGGTTGCGAGTCGTAACCTCGGTTGCGAGTCGTAACCACCCTTGTCTCGACTGGGCTACTTTGTTGTTATTGGGCTTTGACTGTTGGGCTTTTTGTTGACTGAACTACATGTTGTTACTACTGATTGTGTGTTTAGGGCTGGCCCAATAACCCAACTGTTCGTTGTTTGTATGCATGCTAAGTGTTTATACGTGTTGGCCATAAGTGTTCGCTATGTGTTTATTTGTACCCAACTTGACCCATACTTGGTAACCATGATAGGACGTGGTGACCAACATACTTGACCGGGTAAAATAATCTACCGAGCAACCCAAGGTGAGTTCACAACTTAAAAGCATGCGTCCCGGTGGTTTGGGACACGAGACGAAAACAACCCTATCCCCTTGTAAAGGGGATACCATTCACTTTCCTTCCCTAGTTACTGGGAACAAACTTACTTTTCCTTCCCTTGTATTGGGAAACCTTTTAGTTAATTACTGTTTATACGGAATGCAACCAAACGGCACTAAACGCAACTCTATCACTCAAGTCCCTACTACATAATACCGATTAGTCACCGGGGCCAGGCGAACGGGTTATTAGTTGATAACGCTATTTAGGTTTTACCAACCTCACACCGTGCCATGGTATGGGATCGGTCGTGAACTAATGTACTCAGGCATCCGTCAATGATGATAGAACATTGACATCGGGGCATCCTGCGGAAACGCAAACGGTTACCTAGTGTTCGGTATTGGAAAAACAGTTTAGTCGCTAACTTTTGGGGTAGCTCCCCATGGCATGTATAAACGGAAAAATTAACTGGTGAAACGAGTTTTTGGTAATTAAAACTGGACAACTAGTGAACTCACTCAGCATTATTGTTGACCCCTTACTGCATGCTTTGCAGGTAACCAGTGACTGAGGAGCTGCTGCTTGGGGATGTGTAGTGATCGTCAGAACCCGTGTGTTGGGTTTTATTTATCTTGAACCATGAACTGACTTTGAAAACTATTTGGTTTATGCTTCCGCTGTTTTGTTTAAACTTATTATCGAACTTAAACTAAGATGTTGCTAAACTACTCAAGATAGCAATTTACTTTACTAATAACCAATACTTAGTATAATTGGTGGCTGGATCCTGGTCAGTCACGCCCTCAAAGCGGGTGTTATCCGCAGGTGGATTTTGGGGGTGTGACAGATTGGTATCAGAGCCATTGGTTATAGTGAACTTGGTTTTAAAAAGGGGAAAATCTTTTTGAGAAAAACCAGACTATAACCCGTGACTCGTGACGACACTACACTCCAAGTGCAAGGCTCGACTTATCTGACCTCATAGCTCGGACCCATATTTACTTGCTTATTTGTCTTATGCTTTCTGCTTTACTATACGTACTAGTTTGCCTGATTAGATACGCCTCCCCTCTTCTATCTCTTTCTCGCTATGATACGACACCACACTCATACTATGTTTTCTGGTTATGAAGACAATGAGTGGACGCGGACGAGGAAACGTCAACATGACTCAGGCTCAGTTCACTAACCTGCTCAACACGGTGGCTGCAGCTTTCGCAGCTCACCCTATAGGTAAGCTCGTTGTTTTAGGATGTTTAGATCCTACCGCCACATCGTCTTTTCGCCTCTAAACCTATTTCGCTTCACTCCTCACAACAGGTCAGCCTGCGCCTGTGCAACCACGTGTCTGTACCTTCAAGACCTTCATGGATTGCAAGCCTCTTCCATTCAGTGGCACTGAGGGTGCCATAGGTCTTCTGCACTGGATCGAGAAGGTCGAAGCTGTCTTTGCTGTCTGCGAGTGTCCCCCTGCTAATTGGGTGAAGTTTGCTACTGGTACTCTTGAGGGAAGCGCACTTTCATGGTGGAAGGCGCAAATTCAAATGCTTGGTTTGGAGACTGCTAATGCTACTGCATGGGAAGATTTCAAGGATATGATCAAGGAAGAGTACTGTCACAGGGATGACATCCACAAACTCGAGGACGAGTACTATGAACTCAAAATGGTTGGGTCAGAGATTGAGACCTACACCAAGCTGTCCAACGACTATGCTGCTCTTTGCCCAAACATGTCCCGACCCATGTATCGAAGGATCGAATTGTACATCAAAGGCTTAGTCCCAGAAATCAAGAGCCACGTAACCTCGGCCAACCTCACTGCCATACAGCCCGTGGTTCGTCTTGCCCACAAACTCACTAACCAGGCTGTGGAGGAGGGCAGGTTGCCCAAAAGGATCAGTGCTGCGGAAGGAACTTCTAGTGATGGCAAACGAAAGTGGGATGGAAATCAGGGCAAGGATGCTAACTCTACTCAGGCCCCAGCCCAGCAAAGGAAAACTGACAACAACAAAGGCACTCAGCAACAGGGTGGCTACCGGGGAAGCTACCCTAAGTGCAACAAGTGCAACAGGCACCACAATGGGGCATGTAACAAGGGCCAGTGTCAGCGATGCCACAAGATGGGGCACGAAGCCAAGGATTGTAGAAGTCAGTTCCCAGCCAGGCAGAATCAGCAACAACCTCAACAGCAACAGCAGCAGGGAAACAACCGAGCGTGTTTTAAATGCGGGGCGACAGGGCACATGCGAAAGGATTGCCCTGAACTGAATCAGAATCGCAACAACAATCAGGGAGCTAGGAACAATGAGCAAAACAACAATGCTGGGAATGGTGCAAGGGGAAGAGCTTTCGTGATTGGAGCTGGTGAAGCAAGGAACGATCCCAACGTCGTGGCGGGTAAGTTCCTACTTGATGATCGTTATGTTTCTGTGTTATTTGATTCCGGTGCCGATGCCAGTTATGTATCCCTTCGCACTAGTAAGAAACTTAAGCACTCGCCTGCATTATTAAGTTCTAAGCACATCGTCAAGATAGCTAATGGTAAGAACATCGAGGCCACGCACGTGATCCACGACTGCACACTAGAATTGTCTGGCCACACGTTTAGTATCGATTTTTTCCCCGTCAAACTTGGAAGCTTCGATGTCGTTATTGGTATGGATTGGTTATCCAAACATCGCGCTGAGATCCTCTGTCAAGAGAAAGCGGTTCGTATACCTCGTCGTTCTGGCCAACCCCTCATCGTCCAAGGCAACAAAGGTGGAGAAGTCACAGGCATTATCTCGCTTTTAAAAGCCCAGAAGTGTTTACAAAAAGGGCACACCGCTATCCTCGCACTCGTCACCGACACCCACGAAAAGGAAAAGAGGATTGAAGATTTTCCTGTAGTACGTGATTATCCCGAGGTATTTCCTGAGGAACTACCTGGACTCCCTCCCCACCGTCAGGTCGAATTCCAAATCGAGCTAGCTCCTGGAGCAGCACCCATAGCTCGTGCACCTTACCGTCTAGCCCCTGCAGAACTGAAGGAACTCTCGATGCAACTACAAGAACTATTGGATAAAGGATTTATCCGTCCTAGTTCATCACCCTGGGGAGCACCAGTACTCTTTGTCAAGAAGAAGGATGGCACATTCCGAATGTGCATTGACTATCGTGAATTGAACAAGGTTACCATCAAGAATCGTTACCCTCTCCCGCGCATCGACGACCTATTCGATCAGTTGCAAGGATCGAGCTACTATTCAAAGATTGACCTGCGATCAGGCTATCATCAGCTGAGAGTTCGTAATGAAGACATCTCTAAGACTGCATTCAGGACTCGTTATGGTCATTACGAGTTCCTCGTTATGCCTTTCGGAATGACTAACGCACCTGCGGTTTTCATGGATCTCATGAACCGAGTGTGCAAGCCTTACCTTGACAAATTTGTGATTGTGTTTATCGACGACATCCTGATCTACTCGAAAAGTCAAGAAGAGCATGAACAACACCTACGCCTTATTCTGGAACTCCTTCGCAACGAGCAGCTGTACGCCAAATTCTCTAAATGTGACTTCTGGCTTCGAGAGGTCCATTTCCTCGGCCATGTAGTTAATAAGAACGGAATTCATGTTGACCCAGCTAAGATCGAATCGATAAAGAACTGGCCTACGCCTAAGACTCCCACTGAAGTTCGCCAATTCTTGGGTTTGGCAGGCTACTACCGCAGATTCATTCAGGGATTCTCAAAGATTGCACAACCCCTCACTATACTCACTCAGAAAGGCATCGCCTACAAGTGGAATGAAGCACAGGAATCTGCTTTTCAGAGGCTTAAGGATAACCTCTGTAGCGCTCCTATTCTCTTGTTGCCTGAAGGCACTGACGACTTTGTGGTTTACTGCGATGCGTCTATCCATGGGCTCGGTTGCGTGTTAATGCAACGCGAGAAAGTTATTGCCTACGCCTCTCGACAACTCAAGACGCATGAAAGAAACTACACAACGCATGATTTGGAACTGGGAGCAGTGATCTTTGCTCTTAAGATATGGAGACATTACCTGTACGGTACCAAGTGCACTATTTACACCAATCACAGGAGTCTCGAGCATATCTTTAGGCAAAAGGAATTAAACATGAGACAACGTCGATGGGTCGAACTCTTGAATGACTACGAATGCGCCATCAAGTATCATCCGGGCAAGGCCAATGTCGTGGCAGACGCCCTCAGCCGAAAGGACACTGTACCGAAGCGCGTGCGAGCATTGCAACTTACCATCCAGTCTAACCTCCCTACCCAGATCCGAATTGCTCAAGATGAAGCATTGAAACCAGAAAACATCAGGGCTGAGTCCCTGCGAGGATCGAGACAGCGACTAGAACAGAAAGAAGATGGCGCTTACTATGTAACAGGGCGCATTTGGGTCCCTCTCTATGGAGATTTGCGTGAACTCGTGATGGACGAAGCCCACAAATCCCGCTACTCCGTACATCCTGGTTCGGACAAGATGTACCACGACTTGAAGACCACATATTGGTGGCCTGGTATGAAGGCCCACATAGCAACATACGTCAGCAAATGTTTGACTTGCGCAAGAGTCAAGACAGTATACCAGAAGCCGGCAGGCCTACTCCAACAACCAGAAATCCCGAAATGGAAATGGGAGCAAATTTCCATGGATTTTGTTACAGGGCTACCTAGGTCTCAACGCGGAAATGATACTATTTGGGTAATAGTAGATCGATTGACCAAGTCCACGCACTTTCTAGCTATTAAGGAAACAGACAAGTTTTCTACCTTGGCGGAGATTTACTTAAAGGAAGTAGTTTCGAGGCACGGGGTGCCAACCTCAATTATTTCCGACCGAGACGCTCGTTTTACTTCGGAATTGTGGCAAGCTATGCACAAATCCTTTGGCTCACGGTTGGACATGAGCACTGCTTATCACCCGCAAACGGATGGACAGTCCGAACGCACCATCCAAACCCTAGAGGACATGCTTAGGGCATGCGTGATTGATTTCGGAAAGAACTGGGAGAAACATCTACCGTTAGTAGAGTTCTCGTATAACAACAGTTACCACACTAGTATTCAGGCAGCACCTTTTGAGGCATTGTACGGTCGTAAATGCCGGTCACCTCTTTGCTGGGCAGAAATCGGTGATAGTCAAATCACGGGCCCAGAGATGGTGGTAGACACAACGGAAAAGATTGCCCAGATCAGACAACGCATGGCGGCGGCTCGTGACCGTCAGAAAAGTTACGCTGACAAGCGTAGGAAACCTCTAGAATTCCAGGTCGGTGACCGGGTTCTACTCAAAGTCTCACCCTGGAAGGGTGTGGTACGCTTTGGAAAACGGGGCAAGCTTAATCCGCGATACATTGGACCATTCGAAACTACCGAGAAAATTGGTAAGGTTGCGTATAGATTGAACCTGCCTGAAGAGTTAAGCGCGGTACACAACGTATTTCACGTATCCAATCTGAAGAAGTGTCTGTCAGATGAAACGCTCATAATTCCTTTCAAGGAACTAACTATCGATGAACAGCTACACTTTACTGAGGAACCGATTGAGATCACGGATCGAGAGATCAAAATCCTCAAACGTAGCCAGATACCTCTTGTACGAGTTCGTTGGAACTCGAGACGTGGCCCAGAGTTTACCTGGGAGCGGGAAGACCAGATGAGGCACAAGTATCCCCAGTTGTTCCCAAACGAAAACCCCAGCACTGAAGCTACAACCGAATTTCGGGACGAAATTCCAAACTAACGGGGGGATGATGTGACACCCCGTTGAAACGCTTTCACTTACGCTAGCTTGACAGTGGCTGCCTTAACTTTCGGGACGAAAGTTCCTAAAACTTGGGGATAATGTGACACCTCGGGTTTTCCCGGACAACCTTTCGATGTAGCATGTGTGTACGTAATCTATTAAAATGAAAATTTGAACTATTGTGTTACATGTTATGTGTATTTATGTATATGTGTATATAGATATATATGTGTGTGTTATATATTAGAGCCGAAACCTCGACCCGACTCGAGACCGCTTGGTCTCGAGTGAACAGCAAGTGTTGGGCCGGTTAGGGCCTTGTGACCGAGAGGCCCAAAGTCGGAACCCCTAAGCCCACTCGGAACACTATATAACCCAACCCTCACACCCCTTTGCCTCTTTTACCACACTCATCTCACTCACCCTCATTTCCTCTCCTTTCCTTCTTCCTCGGATCAACCGGTAACAAGATCACTCTCGGATTCTAGCTCGAGATCATCATTTGGAGCTTGGTTCATTGATTCCTTGTACCCCTACTTCCAACCGGTTAGCATGAATATCTTCATAGTTGTTTTGCTTGTTTGTCTTGTTACTAAAATGCTTGATAGTGCTTGATTGTTGATGTTTGTTGCTATAAAATGCTTGTTTGATGAGAAAAGTGGTTGCTTGAAATGATTTTTGTGTCTTAATGAAAATGATCCGGTTTTGTGTTTAAAGGTTTGCTATTCGGTTGTAGTAAGGGTTGGTTAGGAGGTTTTAGGCATAAATGTTTGGGTTTATATGATGAATCTTGTTTGTGTGCTTTAAATGCAAGAATGGTTGTGATGTTGAATGGTTTGGTTATCCGGGTAATGATAAGGGTTTGGTTAGAGGATTCATGCATGATTTAGGGTTGAATGTTCATGAATTGTGTGTTATCCGGCTTGTTATGATTGATTGGTTAAGTACTCATGATAGTGTTGTAAAATACATGTTTCGGATGTTTGAATAAATGAAGAACATGTATGAAGATTTTATGAACATTCAAATATGCTAAGTTTGATCCGAATTATGCACAAAACAGACAAGAAAACATGTTTAAGGATTCTTATTGGATAGTACAAACTCACACAAAAATACAATCCTATTGGTCAGTACATATTGCAGGTTCTAGATGATTGCTGTGCACGTAATCACGGTTGCGAGTCGCAACCTTTGGTTGCTACTCGAGACCACATCAAGCTTTGTCGAGACCTCCCAGTTGCGAGTCGCAATCCACACGAGTCGAACCCGGATGCGAGTCGTAATCACTGCTGTCAAGTCGGAACCGCCGGTTGCGACTCGTAACCAAAACGTGATGAACCGAGACCTCGGTTGCGAGTCGTAACCTCGGTTGCGAGTCGTAACCACCCTTGTCTCGACTGGGCTACTTTGTTGTTATTGGGCTTTGACTGTTGGGCTTTCTGTTGACTGAACTACATGTTGTTACTACTGATTGTGTGTTTAGGGCTGGCCCAATAACCCAACTGTTCGTTGTTTGTATGCATGCTAAGTGTTTATACGTGTTGGCCATAAGTGTTCGCTATGTGTTTATTTGTACCCAACTTGACCCATACTTGGTAACCATGATAGGACGTGGTGACCAACATACTTGACCGGGTAAAATAATCTACCGAGCAACCCAAGGTGAGTTCACAACTTAAAAGCATGCGTCCCGGTGGTTTGGGACACGAGACGAAAACAACCCTATCCCCTTGTAAAGGGGATACCATTCACTTTCCTTCCCTAGTTACTGGGAACAAACTTACTTTTCCTTCCCTTGTATTGGGAAACCTTTTAGTTAATTACTGTTTATACGGAATGCAACCAAACGGCACTAAACGCAACTCTATCACTCAAGTCCCTACTACATAATACCGATTAGTCGCCGGGGCCAGGCGAACGGGTTATTAGTTGATAGCGCTATTTAGGTTTTACCAACCTCACACCGTGCCATGGTATGGGATCGGTCGTGAACTAATGTACTCAGGCATCCGTCAATGATGATAGAACATTGACATCGGGGCATCCTGCGGAAACACAAACGGTTACCTAGTGTTCGGTATTGGAAAAACAGTTTAGTCGCTAACTTTTGGGGTAGCTCCCCATGGCATGTATAAACGGATAAATTAACTGGTGAAACGAGTTTTTGGTAATTAAAACTGGACAACTAGTGAACTCACTCAGCATTATTGTTGACCCCTTACTGCATGCTTTGCAGGTAACCAGTGACTGAGGAGCTACTGCTTGGGGATGTGTAGTGATCGTCAGAACCCGTGTGTTGGGTTTTATTTATCTTGAACCATGAACTGACTTTGAAAACTATTTGGTTTATGCTTCCGCTATTTTGTTTAAACTTATTATCGAACTTAAACTAAGATGTTGCTAAACTACTCAAGATAGCAATTTACTTTACTAATAACCAATACTTAGTATAATTGGTGGCTGGATCCTGGTCAGTCACGCCCTCAAAGCGGGTGTTATCCGCAGGTGGATTTTGGGGGTGTGACATTAGAAGTTTAATGATTTAATCTTAACTCTATTAAAGATAAACACCTTAACTTTCGAAAGTCAAACATTTTGCAAATTCAACTTTAAATTTGACATGAATCTGCGATTTCAATCAATCCTCTTGAGTTATAATAACATCAATAATAATCAAACTACAGTTATGATGAAGCTTAATCACATAATTAACCTAGTTCAATCTGAGATCAAATCCCTAAACATAACACTAAATCCAAATCCAAAACTATTGGAACCAGTTCAAAACTCTTAATTCACAACTAAAATTTCTAACAAAGTGGCAACATAAGTCACAATCATTAAACAAAATTGACCTAATTCAAACGTGAAAACGAAGATCGAAATGATGATCAACAACAACATTGAGAGGATAAACATGACTCACCTTTAGTGTCTTCTATGGAGAAGATGATTTGGGGTGTATGAGTTTGATTCGAATGAACAGAGAATGAAATAGAAAAGATAAAGAGAGAGATGTGTGCAGGAAGGAGATCGTCGGTTATGTTTCAAACGATGACGGTAATTTATTTGAAACAAAACCCACATCGAAGTAAATGAGATATGCATGAAAAGTAGGACTCACCGGAACTCAAACTCAAAGTCCTCCCCAACCGCGGTCTCAACCGTTATCACAAGCAAATCCGAGACCCCAATAATCAAGCGAATTATTCCTCGACAACTCTCTCCCGCCAAAAACCAACTTTTGTTTCTTCACCACAAACCCGTTACAAGTTTGAATCCTATGTTTAACCGTATTTACCTCCTCGTTAGCACATGCTGTCATATCTATGAAATTTGAATCTTCTAACCTATAAACATTCATAAAAATCAGGTAAAAAAAGTTGTACATATCTAACAATAATGACAATATAAGACAAACATAGAGACCTGTCCGTTTTTTTAACAGATTCAAGCTCCAAGACTCCATTTTCTTCTTCTTTAACGTCCGAAAGAGGTGAAAAGAACTGGATGATAAAATAAAGAATGAGTAAAATTTTCTTTTAAAAACACA
The DNA here is from genome assembly GCF_002127325.2 of Helianthus annuus. Lineage (NCBI taxonomy): Eukaryota > Viridiplantae > Streptophyta > Magnoliopsida > Asterales > Asteraceae > Helianthus > Helianthus annuus. The sequence goes on from NC_035434.2 coordinate 100,671,480, forward strand.
GATGATGAGCATGATCACATGAAATTTTATGGACATACCTGATACATTGAAATGAAAACAATAGAAATTCCTAACATATAATTTATCGTCAACGTATGACCAAACAAAGCAGCAGATGCAAAGCCCGTGAAAATTGTCGCAACTGTAGATGAATACTTTTTAAGATTGTATCTGCATGCCACAAATGAAAATTTTAAAAATATCTCTTGAACTCATGCGTGAAAATGCGTTTTTTTGAACTTATGCGTGAAAGAAGCAGGTTCTGTCACACCCCCAAAATCCACCTGCGGATAACACCCGCTTCGAGGGCGTGACTGACCAGGATCCAGCCACCAATTATACTGAATAATTAAGTTGATAACAAAAGTAATACTTACTAACCATAAGATTAGCAAATATCAAGTTCAGAGTTTAAGGTTTTAAGTTCAAACAGTTAATAAGTAGCGGAAGCATAAGTAAAGCAGTTTAAACAAAGTTCATAGTTCAAAATAAGGTAACACCCAACACAAGGGTGAACAGACACTACACGTTCCCAAGCAGCAAGCTCTTTCGTCACGGGTTACCTGCAAAGCATGCAGTAAGGGGTCAACAATAATGCTGAGTGAGTTCACTAGTTGTCCAGTTTTAATTACCAAAAACTTGTTTCACCGGTTAATTTATCCGTTTATACATGCCATGGGGAGCTACCCCAAAAGTTAGCGACTAAACTGTTTTTCCAATACCGAACACTAGGTAACCGTTGCGTTTCCGCAGGATGCCCCGATGTCAATGTTCTATCATCATTGACGGATGCCTGAGTACATTAGTTCACGACCGATCCCAAACCAGGGCACGGTGTGAGGCTGGTAAACACCTAAATAGCGCTATCAACTAATAACCCGTTCGCCTGAACCCGGCGACTAATCGGTATTTGTAGTAGGGACTTGAGTGATAGAGTTTCGTTTAGTGCCGTTAGTTGCAATCCGTATAAACAGTAATTAACCAAAAGGTTTCCCAATACCAGGGAAGGAAAGTAAGTTTTGTTCCCAATAACTAGGGAAGGTATGTAAATGGTATCCCCTTTTCAAGGGGATAGGGTTGTTTTAGTCTCGTGTCCCAAACCACCGGGACGCATGCTTTTAAGTTGTGAACTCACCTTGGGTTGCTCGGTAGATTTAGGTTACTTGGTCAAACACGCTGGTCACCACGTCCTAACATGGTTACCGGTATAGGTCAGGTTCGGTATACAAGCATTTACGTAAACACATACTGGCACGTAACATACATACAAATAAACAGTCATGGGGTTATTGGGCCGGCCTAAACATTTAAGCAGTCAACAGTAATACATAAACCAGTCAACAGATAGTCCAAGTTAGACACATATTGGCCCAATAACCAACATGGACAGCCCACTCGCAACCAGGCGGTCTCGAGTCGCAACCAGGTGGTCTCGGCTTGTCATGCTGTGGTTGCGAGTCGCAACCGTGGTCTCGAGTTGTCACGTTGTGGTTGCGAGTCGCAACCATCGTAGTCTCGAGTCGTAATCGCGTGGTTTCGACTTGTCACGCTTTGGTTGCGAGTCGCAACGGCGTGGTCTCGAGTCGTAATGCTGTGATTGCGAGTCGTAATATGTCCCTTTCATGTACACGTGATGATGCAGATATGACAGTCCAATTTGTACATATGAAATCAGACCCAGATTAGGAAACTACCAATAAGGTTTCTACAAACACTTTTCCTAAACTGCCTATTAGTAAACATAGATCAAACTTTGCCATTTTTGAATCTTCAAACCACATTCAAACAAGTTCATCTTACATTCATAATTTTCTAGGGTTTTCTCCTTAACATAATCATACATTCTTGAACCAAAAATCACATATTCCTAGCAAGATCATGATGCAAAAACAAGGAAACACATACCAACTAGTTCATGAATTATACACCATCCTAGGTTCATCATCTTTAAATAACATTTCTCATACAAGAACATGTTTGGTCATAAGAATCCATCATGCATCTCCAAATTATCTACCACTTAGTTTGAACATACAACTAGTCATTTTAAACATGTTACAAGTATTTTACACATAAAAGTTTACACATAGTCAAACCTCACAAATCATCCAAAATCATGTATAGCACTACTAACCAAGCATATTCTAGTTCATAAACATTATACATAAATCTTATACACAAAAGATAACACTAACCGGTTATGAAGAAGAAGAAGGAGCCGAAAGAAAGGAAGAAAATAAGAGAAGATGAAGTGTCCGAGTGATGATCTTGACCGAGTCCTTGTCCGAGATCCTTGCTTGGTCCGAAAGTTGGAAGAGATGGAATGTTGTTTTGGGGTTTTCTAGTGGGAGAGAAATAGGAGAAGTGTGGGTGTGTTTGTGTAACAAAATGAGGGAAATGAGGAGAAGGTTGGAATTTATACAAGGGGGGTTTTCGGGTTGGGCTTGGGGTTTCGGCCCAAACCGGTTACGGCTCAAAGGCCCACTCGAGACCGAGTGGCCCACTCGCAACCGGGTGGTTGCGAGTCATGGTCTCGGGTCGTGGTCTCGGCTCTCATATATATATATATAATACATACATACAACACATATCATGTAAAAGTCACGTTTCCATTTAATAATATTTATATATACACAAAATATTACAAGGTGTTCGTTCGGAAAAACCTAGAGTGTCACATTATCCCCAAGTTTTAAGAACTTTCGTCCCGAAAGTTAAGGCAGCCACTGTCAAGCTAGTGTGTTTCAACGGGGTGTCACATCATCCCCCCGTTAGTTTGGAATTTCGTCCCGAAATTCGGTTGTAGCTTCAGTGCTGGGGTTTTTCGTTAGGGAACAACTGGGGGTACTTGGACTTCATCTGGTCTTCCCGCTCCCAGGTAAACTCTGGGCCGCGTCGTGAGTTCCAACGAACTCGCACAAGGGGTATCTGGCTACGTTTGAGGGTTTTGATCTCTCGATCCGTGATCTCAATCGGTTCCTCAGTAAAGTGTAGCTGTTCATCAATCGTCAGTTCCTTAAAAGGAATCACAAGTGTTTCATCCGACAAACACTTCTTCAGGTTAGATACATGAAATACGTTGTGCACTGCACTCAGCTCTGCAGGCAGGTTCAATCTATAAGCAACCTTACCGATTTTCTCAGTAATTTCGAATGGTCCAACATATCGTGGATTCAGCTTGCCTCGTTTACCAAAACGAACCACACCCTTCCAGGGTGAGACTTTAAGTAGAACCCGGTCCCCGACCTGGAATTCTAACGGTTTCCTACGCTTGTCAGCGTAGCTTTTCTGACGGTCACGAGCTGCCGCCATGCGTTGCCTGATCTGGGAAATCTTTTCCGTTGTGTCTACCACTAGTTCTGGGCCTGTGAGTTGACTGTCGCCTATTTCTGCCCAGCAAAGAGGTGAGCGGCATTTACGACCGTACAGTGCCTCAAAAGGTGCCGCCTGAATGCTAGTGTGGTAGCTGTTATTGTAGGAGAATTCCACCAGCGGTAGATGCTTCTCCCAGTTCTTGCCAAAATCGATAACACATGCCCTAAGCATGTCTTCCAGGGTTTGGATGGTGCGTTCAGACTGCCCATCCGTTTGTGGGTGGTAAGCGGTGCTCATGTCCAAACGTGAGCCAAAGGATTTGTGCATAGCTTGCCACAACTCGGAAGTAAAACGAGCGTCTCGGTCGGAAATAATAGAAGTTGGCACCCCGTGTCTGGAGACTACTTCCTTTAAATAGATTTCTGCTAAGGTAGAAAACTTGTCTGTTTCCTTAATGGCCAAAAAGTGTGCAGACTTAGTCAATCGATCTACTATCACCCAAATAGTATCATTCCCGCGTTGGGATCTAGGTAGCCCTGTAACAAAATCCATGGAAATTTGCTCCCATTTCCACTTCGGGATTTCCGGTTGCTGTAGTAGGCCTGCTGGTTTCTGATACTCGATCTTGACTCTTGCGCAGGTCAAACATTTGCCAACATAGGCAGCTATGTGGGCTTTCATGCCAGGCCACCAGTATGTGGTTCTTAAGTCGTGGTACATCTTATCTGAACCAGGATGTACTGAATAACGGGACTTATGGGCTTCGTCCATCACAAGCTCTCGTAGATTTCCGTAAAGTGGGACCCAAATGCGCCCTGCCACATAGTAGGCGCCGTCTTCTTTCTGTTCTAGTTGCTGCCTCGATCCTCGCAGGGACTCAGCCCTGATGTTTTCCGGTTTCAGAGCTTCAATCTGGGCATTTCGAATCTGGGTAGGGAGACTAGACTGGATGGTAAGTTGTAATGCTCGCACGCGCTTTGGTACAGTGTCTTTCCGGCTGAGGGCGTCTGCCACAACATTGGCCTTGCCCGGATGATACTTGATGGCGCATTCATAATCATTCAGAAGTTCGACCCATCGGCGTTGTCGCATGTTTAATTCCTTCTGCTTGAAGATATGCTCGAGACTCCTGTGATCGGTGTAAATGGTGCACTTGGTACCGTACAAGTAATGTCTCCATATCTTAAGCGCAAATATCACTGCTCCCAGTTCCAAGTCGTGTGTTGTGTAGTTCCTTTCGTGTGTCTTGAGTTGTCGGGATGCATAGGCAATAACTTTCTCGCGTTGCATCAACACGCAACCGAGCCCATGAATAGACGCATCGCAGTAAACCACAAAGTCGTCCGTTCCTTCAGGTAACGAGAGAATAGGAGCACTGCAGAGGTTATCCTTAAGCCTCTGAAAAGCAGATTCCTGTGCTTCATTCCACTTGTAGGTGACGCCTTTCTGAGTGAGCGTAGTGAGGGGTTGTGCAATCCTTGAGAATCCCTGAATGAATCTGCGGTAGTAACCTGCCAATCCCAAGAATTGACGAACTTCAGTGGGGGTCTTAGGGGTAGGCCAATTCTTTATAGAGTCGATCTTTGCAGGGTCGACGTGGATTCCATCCTTGTTAACCACGTGCCCAAGGAAATGGACTTCTCGAAGCCAGAAGTCGCATTTCGAAAACTTGGCATACAGTTGCTCATTGCGAAGGAGTTCGAGGATAAGGCGTAGGTGCTGTTCATGCTCTTCCTGACTTTTCGAGTAGATCAGGATGTCGTCTATAAACACAATCACAAACTTGTCGAGGTAGGGTTTGCATACTCGGTTCATGAGATCCATGAACACTGCAGGGGCGTTGGTCATTCCGAAGGGCATAACGAGGAATTCATAATGACCATAACGAGTTCTGAATGCAGTTTTGGAGATGTCTTCATTACGGACCCTTAACTGATGGTAGCCTGATCGCAGGTCAATCTTGGAATAGTAGCTCGATCCTTGCAACTGATCGAATAGGTCGTCGATTCGAGGGAGAGGGTAACGATTCTTGATGGTAACCTTGTTTAGCTCACGATAGTCAATGCACATTCGGAACGTGCCATCCTTCTTCTTAACAAAGAGTACTGGTGCTCCCCAGGGCGATGAACTAGGGCGAATAAACCCTTTATCCAATAGTTCTTGTAGTTGCGTCGAGAGTTCCTTCAATTCTGCGGGGGCTAGTCGATAAGGCGCACGAGCTATAGGCGCTGCTCCGGGAGCTAGCTCGATTTGGAATTCGACCTGACGATGGGGAGGGAGTCCAGGTAATTCCTCAGGAAATACCTCGGGGTAGTCACGCACTACTGGAAAGTCTTCAATCCTCTTTTCCTTTTCCTGCGTGTTGGTGACGAGTGCTAAGATAGCGGTGTGCCCTTTTCGTAAACACTTCTGGGCCTTCAAGAAAGAGATAACGCCGGAGATTTCTCCGCCTTTGCCACCTTGTACAATGAGGGGTTTGCCAGAACGGCGAGGAATACGAACTGCTTTCTCTTGACAGAGGATCTCAGCGCGATGCTTGGATAACCAATCCATACCAATAACAACGTCGAAGCTTCCAAGAGTAATAGGGAAAAGGTCGATGCTAAATGTCTGACCAGACAACTCTAGTTTGCAGCCCTTGACAACATGTGAGGCCTCGATGTTTCTACCACTAGCTAACTCGACGATATGAGGAGAACTTAGTAACGAAAGCGGACGCTTAAGCTTCTTACTAATACGTAGGGATACATAACTAGCATCGGCACCGGAATCAAACAACACAGAAACATAACGATCATCGAGTAGGAACTTACCCGCCACGACATTGGGGTCATTCCTTGCTTCACCAGCTCCAATCACGAAAGCCCTTCCTCTAGCACCATTCCCAGCATTGTTGTTTTGATTGTTGTTCCCAGCTCCCTGATTATTGTTGCGGTTCTGATTCAGTTCAGGGCAATCCTTCTTAAAGTGCCCTGTTGCCCCACATTTAAAACACGCTCGGTCGTTCCCTTGCTGCTGTTGCTGTTGGGGTTGTTGCTGATTTTGCCTTACTGGGAGCTGACTTCTACAATCCTTGGCTTCGTGCCCCATCTTGTGGCATCGCTGACACTGGCCCTTGTTACATGCCCCATTGTGGTGCCTGTTACACTTGTTGCACTTAGGGTAGCTTCCCCGGTAGCCACCCTGTTGCTGAGTGCCCTTGTTGTTTTCAGTTTTCCTTTGCTGTGCTGGGGCCTGAGTGGGGTTAGCATCCTTGCTTTGATTTCCTTCCCACTTACGCTTGTTGTCATTAGAAGTTCCGACAGTAGCACTGATCCTTTTGGGCAATCTGCCCTCTTCTACGGCCTGATCAGTAAGTTTGTGAGCAAGTCGAACAATCGGCTGAATGGTAGTGTGGTTGGCTGAAGTTACATGGCTTCGAATTTCTGGAGCCAAACCCTTGATGTACAGTTCGATTCTTCGGTACATAGGTCGAGACATGTTTGGGCAAAGAGCAGCATAGTCATTGGACAGTTTGGTGTAGGTTTCAATTTCCGACCCAACCATCTTGAGCTCGTAGTACTCATTCTCAAGCTTGTGGATGTCATCCCGGTGACAGTATTCCTCCTTAATCATATCCTTGAAATCCTCCCATGCCGTAGCATTTGCAGTTTCCAATCCAAACATCTGAATCTGCGCCTTCCACCAAGAAAGCGCGCTTCCTTCAAGCGTAGCAGTAGCAAATTTCACCCAATTTGCAGGGGGACACTCGCAAACAGCAAAAACAGCTTCAATCTTCTCAATCCAATGCAGAAGACCTATGGCACCCTCAGTGCCGTTGAAAGGGAGAGGCTTGCAATCCATGAAAGTTTTGAAAGTACACACTGGTGGTTGCGCAGGTGCATGCTGACCTATAGGGTGAGAAGCGAAACGTATAGGTTTAGAGGCGAAAAGTCGATGTGGCGGTAGGATCTAAACATCCTAAAACAACGAGCTTACCTATAGGGTGAGCTGCGAAAGCTGCAGCCACTGTGTTGAGTAGGTTAGTGAACTGAGCCTGAGTCATGTTGATGTTTCCCCTTCCGCGTCCACTCATTGTCTTCATAACCAGAAAACACAGTATGAGTGTGATGTCGTAGTGTAGCGAGAATGAGATAGAAGAGAGAGGTGTATCTATCTGATTTAGGCATACTAGTACGTATAGCAAATCAGGAAACATAAGCAAACAAGTAAACACTGGTCCGAGCTATGAGGTCAAATGTGTCGAGCCTTGCACTTGGAGTGTAGTGTCGTCACGAGTCACGGGTTATAGTCTGGTTTTCTCCAAAAAGATTTTCCCCCTTTTAAAACCAAGTTCACTATAACCAATGGCTCTGATACCAATCTGTCACACCCCCAAAATCCACCTGCGGATAACACCCGCTTCGAGGGCGTGACTGACCAGGATCCAGCCACCAATTATACTGAATAATTAAGTTGATAACAAAAGTAATACTTACTAACCATAAGATTAGCAAATATCAAGTTCAGAGTTTAAGGTTTTAAGTTCAAACAGTTAATAAGTAGCGGAAGCATAAGTAAAGCAGTTTAAACAAAGTTCATAGTTCAAAATAAGGTAACACCCAACACAAGGGTGAACAGACACTACACGTTCCCAAGCAGCAAGCTCTTTCGTCACGGGTTACCTGCAAAGCATGCAGTAAGGGGTCAACAATAATGCTGAGTGAGTTCACTAGTTGTCCAGTTTTAATTACCAAAAACTTGTTTCACCGGTTAATTTATCCGTTTATACATGCCATGGGGAGCTACCCCAAAAGTTAGCGACTAAACTGTTTTTCCAATACCGAACACTAGGTAACCGTTGCGTTTCCGCAGGATGCCCCGATGTCAATGTTCTATCATCATTGACGGATGCCTGAGTACATTAGTTCACGACCGATCCCAAACCAGGGCACGGTGTGAGGCTGGTAAACACCTAAATAGCGCTATCAACTAATAACCCGTTCGCCTGAACCCGGCGACTAATCGGTATTTGTAGTAGGGACTTGAGTGATAGAGTTTCGTTTAGTGCCGTTAGTTGCAATCCGTATAAACAGTAATTAACCAAAAGGTTTCCCAATACCAGGGAAGGAAAGTAAGTTTTGTTCCCAATAACTAGGGAAGGTATGTAAATGGTATCCCCTTTTCAAGGGGATAGGGTTGTTTTAGTCTCGTGTCCCAAACCACCGGGACGCATGCTTTTAAGTTGTGAACTCACCTTGGGTTGCTCGGTAGATTTAGGTTACTTGGTCAAACACGCTGGTCACCACGTCCTAACATGGTTACCGGTATAGGTCAGGTTCGGTATACAAGCATTTACGTAAACACATACTGGCACGTAACATACATACAAATAAACAGTCATGGGGTTATTGGGCCGGCCTAAACATTTAAGCAGTCAACAGTAATACATAAACCAGTCAACAGATAGTCCAAGTTAGACACATATTGGCCCAATAACCAACATGGACAGCCCACTCGCAACCAGGCGGTCTCGAGTCGCAACCAGGTGGTCTCGGCTTGTCATGCTGTGGTTGCGAGTCGCAACCGTGGTCTCGAGTTGTCACGTTGTGGTTGCGAGTCGCAACCATCGTAGTCTCGAGTCGTAATCGCGTGGTTTCGACTTGTCACGCTTTGGTTGCGAGTCGCAACGGCGTGGTCTCGAGTCGTAATGCTGTGATTGCGAGTCGTAATATGTCCCTTTCATGTACACGTGATGATGCAGATATGACAGTCCAATTTGTACATATGAAATCAGACCCAGATTAGGAAACTACCAATAAGGTTTCTACAAACACTTTTCCTAAACTGCCTATTAGTAAACATAGATCAAACTTTGCCATTTTTGAATCTTCAAACCACATTCAAACAAGTTCATCTTACATTCATAATTTTCTAGGGTTTTCTCCTTAACATAATCATACATTCTTGAACCAAAAATCACATATTCCTAGCAAGATCATGATGCAAAAACAAGGAAACACATACCAACTAGTTCATGAATTATACACCATCCTAGGTTCATCATCTTTAAATAACATTTCTCATACAAGAACATGTTTGGTCATAAGAATCCATCATGCATCTCCAAATTATCTACCACTTAGTTTGAACATACAACTAGTCATTTTAAACATGTTACAAGTATTTTACACATAAAAGTTTACACATAGTCAAACCTCACAAATCATCCAAAATCATGTATAGCACTACTAACCAAGCATATTCTAGTTCATAAACATTATACATAAATCTTATACACAAAAGATAACACTAACCGGTTATGAAGAAGAAGAAGGAGCCGAAAGAAAGGAAGAAAATAAGAGAAGATGAAGTGTCCGAGTGATGATCTTGACCGAGTCCTTGTCCGAGATCCTTGCTTGGTCCGAAAGTTGGAAGAGATGGAATGTTGTTTTGGGGTTTTCTAGTGGGAGAGAAATAGGAGAAGTGTGGGTGTGTTTGTGTAACAAAATGAGGGAAATGAGGAGAAGGTTGGAATTTATACAAGGGGGGTTTTCGGGTTGGGCTTGGGGTTTCGGCCCAAACCGGTTACGGCTCAAAGGCCCACTCGAGACCGAGTGGCCCACTCGCAACCGGGTGGTTGCGAGTCATGGTCTCGGGTCGTGGTCTCGGCTCTCATATATATATATATATAATACATACATACAACACATATCATGTAAAAGTCACGTTTCCATTTAATAATATTTATATATACACAAAATATTACAAGGTGTTCGTTCGGAAAAACCTAGAGTGTCACAGGTTCTGCTTTCATTCCGAAAAATTATTATTCCAATAACTAACAACAAATTTGATCACATTCAATGCTATGTTGCGCCTCGCTGCCACCAGGCGCTATGTTGTCAAAAAAACCCATTTTTGCGCCTAGGCTGCCACCAGGCGCTATTGGTGCGCCTCGCTGCGCCCGGGCGCCTAGGCGCGCGCTTTTTGCGTTTTTGACAACATAGCGAGTGGCTCTATAGAGGAAGAAGATTTTAATTACCTTGGATAACCACGGTTCCAAGAATTCCAAGAAAATTGAATATACCATCGTACCCATATAAAAACAAGTTCTGCAATCCAACACTACAATCCAATTAGCAAAAAAAAAAAAAAAAAAACAAAAAAGAAAAAGAAAACAATTAGCAACATCTGGAAAGTGGTAAAATGATTTTTGTTTCTGAAACATAAAATTATCCAACCAATTTTTATTTTCTTACAGCCTCGCATGGTGAAAGAAGCAGGTTCTGCTTTCATTCCGAAAGAAATGAAGTCCCGTGCGGCCTCGCCTACACAGATGATTTAAATTATTATTCCAAAAACTAACAAAAATTTAAACACATTCAATGCTACTTTTCCGGCAGTGGGGTCTAAAATTTTTTGACAAACAAAACTCTGCACCTTGAGATACTCATCCACGTCATTTTTCATTTGGTTTTAGTGTTTCATTTTCATACCTTTAAAACACAGCCAATTGCAAAAACCCCCATGACATCCTCTTTGGCCACCAAACATAACAAAATGAGAGTAGAAGGGATCTGAATGGACTGTAGCACATTAAGCCATCTGTTTAAGACATCCAGCGTCTCCTCTATCCTCTGAACGATTGAAAATTAAGGCAACAATCAATGTGGAAACAATTGCACAACTTCATGTAATCAAGCGAGCCGATATCTTCAATCTGAAATAAAAAAAACACCCATGATAAGGGATAAACTGCCCCGCATAAGTACTTATAATTGTACTAATTTGTCCGGCTGCAAATAACTCGACATCCCATATATATAGAATTGATACCAACCCACCACCAAATCTCTATTCAAGGAAATATCTAATTTAACCTTCAAAACAAGAATAGGCCATAGTTATTGAAGCGAGCGCCCAGGCGGTGCCTATGCGCAAATAAGGCCCCGAGCCCAACAAATTGCCATAAGTATTTATTTCAATAAATACTTATTTTTTAAATGAAAATATTTGAGGACGTATGAACTTTAATTACAATTACGGCACTTTTGACCCATTTGACCCGTATCCCGTTTAACCAACTTTTTTGTTTTCTACCTAGTAAGAAATTGAACATAACAAGTAAGCATGCCAAAATTAGAACCATGTAGTAGACATTACAAGAAATTACGTACCCGTCCCTCCTTGAGAGAATCTATCGCATCCTGCAAACATGCCAGGATTCCTTCAGCTGCTATCATCTTTATCTCACTTGAATCAGACTGAGTAATAATGCGCATGAGTGAGTTGGCTTTATTGTTTTCTTCTTATTTTTTTAGCATCTCAGAAGAAACCGATCTGCCTTACCTTTTCCTCTTGACTGTTTAAGAGGAAAATGGCATTTTTACTCTAAAATTAAATAAAATGGATTACAAGCTATAATGTATTAGTAGCACACTTTGGATGCCTTGTAACCCATTTGATCTGTTTTCCCTTTTTACATATTTTACTCTTACCAGTTTGGTCCGATAAAGCCCAAACCGAAATAACCATTTATACGTGATGGATCAAAATTTCCATCTTTAGACTTCAGAATGATATTGCAGGGAAAAAATTAGGCCAGCTTAATTCACAATATATCAACATGCTCTATTCAGTCATTATCTGGTGATGAATGTGATACATGCTCATACACATCCTACAAGGTGGATTTCCTTTTAACACTAATAATGAAATTCCTTTCAACACTAATAATAAAAAGAATGAAAACTGTGCTGGTGGAAATGCAAGAAAAAACATTCGAACCAGGGTATCATGCCCATCATTTTGTACATAAAATAGTCCAGCATCAAGTAACTTGTTATAATATAGCTTCTAGGTGTTATGTACGACTAATTGGGCCCGTGGCTTTATTTGCGCCTAGGCGCGCCTGGTCGATCGCATTAATAACTATGGTTTCTCATTAAGAAAGAAAGCTGATGTCACAAAAGATTAACCATGTTTGGTCATTAAAACTTTAAATTAACATGTTTGAATATTCAAATTTCTATTTTTAAGCTAACAAACTACTTAAGGGGTGTCAGTGATTGCTTACTGAGATTGCTTATCTGCTTAGCGCTTTTGAAATAAACAACTTGGAACAAGCAATTACAATAAAAAGCCTTTTTCACAACTAAGCAATCCCAAACACCCTCAATACATCTAACTGAGTTATCAAAACACAAGAAGCAAACAAGCTGGTTTAATAAGCAATCCCAAGATTAAAGATTTTAGGAACTCGGATTTATTAAATACAAATAAGGAACTGGTAAAGATCATTACATGTTACTGGAATGCATCTTTCGCATGTCTTCACAATGATAATGTCCGGCAGATCGTCGTCATCGGCTTCATCAGCATAAAGCAACTACAAAAACAGATGCATATATATATATGTGTGTGTGTGTGTGTGTATACACACACATTATCATGAAAACTCGACTATACTTTCAACAAAGTTAAAAACAAGGCCTAGTTAGATAATTCGTCTATTATCATATTTTATAAGGACAACAAAAACAGGTGCTCCATGTGTGTTTACACCTATAATAAGTATTGTAAGAAGTTCAATACTCCATTTAGCGATAAATGCAGAATATGAAATTGTGAGTCAACACACCAAGTAACTTTGCCCTTTTTTGAAATAGATGCAGGCAAAGGCTCTGCAGAACTTCCATAGACTCCTGACTACATAATAGTGTTACCAAAAAAACTGAGTAATTTAATGAAACATTTTGCATAAAACAATTTACCAAATAACTTACCTTCGACTACATGCATCCTTTAATCCGGAACCCTAACTATATCACATCATCGTCTCGGTTTTAGATCTGGTGGAACCCTAGCCGCCACCAAGACTACCATCGTTGTTGCCTTGAACCACCGTCGGATAAACCCTAAATCAACCCCTCTCTCCGTCATCGTTCATCTTCAGACCAACACCACCGTCGCCATCTTCCACTTTGTTTATCGATCTGGTGTTAATGAGAAAGGCTAGATCTTGAATGGCCTCGGAGAAAAACCCTAGATCCAGATCTGGAATCGCCAGAGAGAGAGAGAGCAGGGAAGCGGGCGATTTGAAATATTTTGAAATGAATGTGAAACCCTAATGTATCTGTGTTTTTTTTAGTAGAAGGGTATAAGTGGAAAGTAAAGTTTTCTGGTGCTTAAACTACTTGTACATCATGCTATAGGGGTGTTTTAAGGAAATTTCAATGACCTTAAGAAGTCCTTTGGATATGTATATTATATACTAGTCGTTTACCCGCGCGATGCGGCGGGAAACATATCACTTAAGTTGGTAAATTTAGGGCTATGTACGGGGTGGTTCGGTTTTGAGTCATAACCAAAATCAAATTTGTGATACAATGGAAAACACAACACTTAATTATCTCATCTACATGATTCGACTACCATTCATCATGGAAATAGATGAAATAGATACCGAGAGTTTCTTGTGTATATTCTTAATTCTTGTGTACATAATGACCCATCTATTGTGGATGAAGCATGGGGGGTTGGTAGACGCTCCATCTCATTACATGTAAGGCATATCTTTCACTTTTAAATAGAACGAAGGGGTCTCCTGGTCCTAACTACGATCCTCCTTTGATTGGCATAATTTTAATTATATAAATAAACTGCCAGTTTACCAACCAGAATAATAAGAGAAAAAAGTTGAACCAATACAACCTTATAAGTTGCCAAGAGCATATTTTTTTTAACAGCCAACAGAATCAATCCCGAGCACTCTCGAGGAACCCACTGGACAAACGGAGTACTCCGAGATTAACCCGAGTCCACCACCAATTCCGGGTAAAACCCGGTAACCCACCCGTGACCCGCTCGTAGGCACGACTGTGACACCTCGGATCTTTCCGGATAACCTTTCGATGTAACAAACGTGTACGTAATCGACTAACAGTAAAAATGTATGAAAAACTATTTGTTATTATGTGTTATATGCCGATTTACTTATGTGTATGTATATATATATAAGTGTTATATATATGTGAACCGAAACCTCGACCCGACTCGAGACCCGGAATGGTCTCGAGTGAACAATAGCACTTGGGCCGTTTGGGCCTTGTAACCGAGAACCCAACCCGGAAACCCTTAGCCCAACTCGGTACATTATATACACCCAACCCCACCTCCCTTAATCATTTTACACACTCTCTTCTCACACTCTCCTCTCATCTTCTTCACTAAACCCTAAAACCCTAAGTTTCTAGCAACCAAAATCATCTCCCATTCCTTCATATCTCTCGGATCAAGTGAGCTATCAACAAGGAAGATTGGCCGAACCAAGAGACCACCCGAACACCCCTTTTCTCTCAACACCGAGTAACCGGTTAGTGTTTTTATGTCCATGATTGTTGGTGATTGCTATGGTCTTATGCTTGTTGATGTGATTAGAGGTTTTAGTATGAATATTAGGCTTGTATGTTCATAAATATGCTAAGGAAGATGGTTACTTGATGATGTTGGTTGTGAATGTTTATGATGTTTGTTGTTATGATATCCGGTTTGGTGTTAAATGGTTGTGATATTCGGATAATGCTAGATGCTTGTTAGGATGATTTTGACCAAGTGGTATGCATGATTTACTTAGTCTCACGAATTGTGAATTATGATGAAGTATGCTAGACTAGGAACCGAGAATAATAAAGCCGATTATGTAAAACAGATTATGTTGAATAGGTGTTCCTTGATCTTATGGTTTGGGTTACAAATGATGAATGTAGTTTGAATATTGCTTGATGAACATGAAGAACAATTTGAATGCCTTTGAAATATTTTGAAATGTGTATATTTGATCTGTTTTGGCTAATGATCAGACAAACAAACATGTTTTAGTGGAAATGGTACATATTGGTTTCATGAAAATGCATTTCCATTGGTTCGTACAAATGACAGGTTCTAGAAGGGATTGCCATGCACGTTATCACGGTTGCGAGTCGCAACCTTTGGTTGCTACTCGAAACCACGCGTGACCAGTCGAAACCTCCCAGTTGCGAGTCGCAATCAGCACGCATCAAACCCGATTGCGAGTCGCAACCACACCTGCTAAGTCGCAATCTCCGGTTACGAGTCGTAACCAAACGTGACGGACCGAGACCGCAGTTACGAGTCGCAACCTCGGTTGCGAGTCGCAACCACCTTAGTTTCGACTGGGCTGTTCTGTGTTTTGGGCTTGACTGTCTTGCTGAATTGGGCCTTAACTGTTGGGCTGTCTATTGTTTGGGCTGTTTACTGATCTGCTACTGTTCGTATGTCTACATGTTACTGTATGTATATATGTTATTGTTTGTATTTCTGCCTGTTAACTGTTTGTATACGTGCATGCTATACGTGCTTACTTGTACCCGACTTGACCCATACTTGGTAACCATGCTAGGACGTGGTGACCAACATACTTAGCCAAGTAACGTGTCATACCGAGCAACCCAAGGTGAGTTCACAACTTAAAAGCATGCGTCCCGGTGGTTTGGGACACGAGACTAAAACAACCCTATCCCCTTGTAAAAGGGGATACCGTCTACATTCCTTCCCTAGTTATTGGGAACAAACTTACTTTATCTTCCCTTGTATTGGGAAACCTTTTTAGTTAATTACTGTTTATACGGAATGCAATCAACGGCACTAAACGCAACTCTATCACTCAAGTCCCTACTACATAATACCGATTAGTCGCCGGTGCCAGGCGAACGGGTTATTAGTTGATAGCGCTATTTAGGTCTTACCAGCCTCACACCGTGCCATGGTATGGGATCGGTCGTGAACTAATGTACTCAGGCATCCGTCAATGATGATAAAACATTGACATCGGGGCATCCTGCGGAAACGCATTCGGTTACCTAGTGTTCGGTATTGGAAAAACAGTTTAGTCGCTAACTTTTGGGGTAGCTCCCCATGGCATGTATAAACGGATAAATTAACTGGTGAAACAAGTTTTTGGGTAATTAAAACTGGACAACTAGTGAACTCACTCAGCATTATTGTTGACCCCTTACTGCATGCTTTGCAGGTGGCCAGTGACTGGAGCAGCTGCTTGGGATGTGTAGTGGTCGTCTGCCCGTGTGTTGGGCATTTATCATGTTTACCATATGAACAATGTTTAAAACTGTTAATTATGCTTCCGCTACATTTACTCTGAACTTATGACTTGAACTCTAAACTTAACACTTGCTAATCGTATGGTTAGTAAGTACTACTTTTGTTATCAATTAGTTATTCAGTATAATTGGTGGCTGGATCCTGGTCAGTCACGCCCTCAAAGCGGGTGTCATCCGCGGGCGGATTTTGGGGGTGTGACAGATTGGTATCAGAGCCATTGGTTATAGTGAACTCGGTTTTAGAAAGGGGAAAAATCTTTTTGAGAAAAACCAGACTATAACCCGTGACTCGTGACGACACTACACTCCAAGTACAAGGCTCGACTTATCTGACCTCATAGCTCGGACCCATAGTTACTTGCTTAATTGTCTTATGCTTCCTGCTTTACTATACGTACTAGTTTGCCTGATTAGATAGATACATCTTCTCTCTTCTATCTTATTCTCGCTATGTTACGACATCGCACTCATACTACGTTTTCTGGTTATGAAGACAATGAGTGGACGCGGACGAGGAAACATCAACATGACTCAGGCTCAGTTCACTAGCCTGCTCAACACTGTGGCTGCAGCTTTCCCAGCTCACCCTATAGGTCAGCCTGCACCTGTGCAACCACGTGTTTGTACCTTCAAGACCTTCATGGATTGCAAGCCTCTTCCATTCAGTGGCACTGAGGGTGCCATAGGACTCCTGCACTGGATCGAGAAGGTCGAAGCTGTTTTCGCTGTCTGCGAGTGTCCCCCTGCTAATTGGGTGAAGTTTGCTACTGGTACTCTAGAGGGAAGCGCACTTTCATGGTGGAAGGCGCAAATTCAAATGCTTGGTTTGGAGACTGCTAACGCTACTGCGTGGGAGGATTTCAAGGATATGATCAAGGAAGAGTACTGTCACAGGGATGACATCCACAAGCTGGAGAATGAGTACTATGAACTCAAGATGGTTGGGTCAGAGATTGAGACCTACACCAAGCTGTCCAACGACTATGCTGCTCTTTGTCCGAACATGTCTCGACCCATGTACCGAAGGATCGAACTGTACATCAAGGGTCTGGCTCCAGAAATCCGAAGCCATGTAACTTCAGCCAACCACACTACCATTCAGCCGATTGTTCGACTTGCTCACAAACTCACTGATCAGGCTGTGGAAGAGGGCAGGTTGCCCAAAAGGATCAGTGCTGTGGAAGGAAGTTCTAGTGATGGTAAACGAAAGTGGGATGGAAATCAGGGTAAGGATGCTAACCCTACTCAAGCCCCAGCTCAGCAAAGGAAAACTGACAACAACAAAGGCACTCAGCAACAGGGTGGCTACCGGGGAAACTACCCTAAGTGCAACAAGTGTAACAGGCACCACAATGGGGCATGCAACAAGGGTCAGTGTCAGCGATGCCACAAAATGGGGCACGAAGCAAAGGATTGCAGAAGTCAGTTCCCAACAAGGCAGAATCAGCAACAACCCCAACAGCAACAGCAGCAGGGAAACAACAGAGCATGTTTTAAATGCGGGGCAACAGGGCACATGCGAAAGGATTGCCCTGAACTGAATCAGAATCGCAACAACAATCAGGGAGCTGGGAACAATGAGCAAAACAACAATGCTGGAAATGCAAGGGGAAGAGCTTTCGTGATTGGAGCTGGCGAAGCAAGGAACGATCCCAACGTCGTGGCGGGTAAGTTCCTACTTGATGATCGTTATGTTTCTGTGTTATTTGATTCCGGTGCCGATGCCAGTTATGTATCCCTTCGCATTAGTAAGAAACTTAAGCACACGCCTGCATTATTAAGTTCTAAGCATATCGTCGAGATAGCTAATGGTAAGAACATCGAGGCCACGCATGTGATCCACGACTGCACCCTAGAATTGTCTGGCCATACGTTTAGTATCGATCTTTTCCCTGTCAAACTTGGAAGCTTCGACGTCGTCATTGGTATGGATTGGTTATCCAAACATCACGCTGAGATCCTCTGTCAAGAGAAAGCAGTCCGTATACCTCGCCGTTCTGGTCAACCCCTCATCGTCAAAGGCAACAAAGGTGGAGAAGTCACAGGCATTATCTCGCTTTTAAAAGCCCAGAAGTGTTTGCAGAAAGGGCACACCGCTATCTTAGCACTTGTCACCAACACCCACGACAAGGAAAAGAGGATTGAAGATTTTCCTGTAGTACGCGATTATCCCGAGGTATTTCCTGAGGAACTACCTGGACTCCCTCCTCACCGTCAGGTCGAATTCCAAATCGAGCTAGCTCCGGGAGCAGCACCTATAGCTCGTGCACCGTACCGTTTAGCCCCTGCAGAACTGAAGGAACTCTCGACGCAACTACAAGAACTATTGGATAAAGGATTTATCCGTCCTAGTTCATCACCCTGGGGAGCCCCAGTACTCTTTGTCAAGAAGAAGGATGGCACATTCCGAATGTGCATCGACTACCGTGAGTTGAACAAGGTTACCATCAAGAATCGTTACCCTCTCCCGCGCATTGACGACCTATTTGATCAGTTGCAAGGATCGAGCTACTATTCAAAGATTGACCTGCGATCAGGCTATCATCAGCTGAGAGTTCGTAATGAAGATATTTCCAAGACTGCGTTCAGGACTCGTTATGGTCATTACGAGTTCCTCGTCATGCCTTTTGGAATGACCAACGCGCCTGCAGTGTTCATGGATCTTATGAACCGCGTATGTAAGCCTTACCTCGACAAATTCGTGATTGTGTTTATCGACGACATCCTGATTTATTCGAAAGGTCAAGAAGAGCATGAACAACACCTACGCCTCATTCTGGAACTCCTTCGCAACGAGCAATTGTACGCCAAATTCTCTAAATGTGACTTCTGGCTTCGAGAAGTCCATTTCCTCGGCCATGTAGTTAATAAGAACGGAATTCACGTCGACCCCGCTAAGATCGAATCAATAAAGAACTGGCCTACACCTAAGACCCCCACTGAAGTTCGTCAATTCTTGGGTTTGGCAGGATACTACCGCAGATTCATTCAAGGATTCTCGAAGATTGCACAACCCCTCACGACTCTTACTCAGAAAGGCGTCGCCTACAAGTGGAATGCAGCACAGGAATCTGCTTTTCAGAGGCTTAAGGATAACCTCTGTAGCGCTCCTATTCTCTCGTTACCTGAAGGCACTGACGACTTTGTGGTTTACTGCGATGCGTCTATCCACGGGCTCGGTTGCGTGTTAATGCAACGCGAGAAAGTTATTGCCTACGCCTCTCGACAACTCAAGACGCATGAAAAGAACTACACGACGCACGACTTGGAACTAGGAGCAGTGGTTTTTGCTCTTAAGATATGGAGACATTACCTGTACGGTACCAAGTGCACCATCTACACCGATCACAGGAGTCTCGAGCATATCTTTCGGCAAAAGGAATTGAACATGAGACAACGTCGATGGGTCGAACTCTTGAATGACTACGAATGCGCCATCAAATACCATCCGGGCAAAGCCAATGTTGTGGCAGACGCCCTCAGTCGAAAGGACACTATACCGAAGCGCGTGCGAGCACTGCAACTTACCATCCAGTCTAACCTCCCTACCCAGATTCGAAATGCTCAAGTCGAAGCATTGAAGCCGGAAAACATCAAGGCTGAGTCTCTGCGAGGATCGAGACAGCAACTAGAACGGAAAGAAGATGGTGCTTACTATGTAACAGGGCGTATTTGGGTTCCACTCTATGGAGATTTGCGTGAACTCGTAATGGACGAAGCCCACAAATCCCGCTACTCAGTACATCCTGGTTCGGACAAGATGTACCACGACTTGAAGACTACGTATTGGTGGCCTGGTATGAAGGCCCATGTGACAACTCGAATTTCCAAGATTCGATTTCATATGTATTACACGATCATGTATTGACTAGTTATTTATTTGCACATTTGGCTGCCATGAAATTGTATACGTTTGATTGTTTGATTGTGCATAGTTGTTTGCTATATGGTGAAACTTGTAAAATGTGTAGACTAGTTAGTGTGAAACACATTACATCACAAACAACCTTCGAAGGATGTCCAACCTCCGAAGGATGTTCACGAAACATGGCCCTAGGATCGAAGGATCACGAAACATATCCTTCGATCCGAAAGGTCATCTTTCGGATCAAAGGGGTCTCGAAACATATCCTTCGGCCCAGTCATTTTAATGGGCTTGGCCCATTCCGATGATACGGTTATATTAGTGAATGCATGAAATCAGTAGGGATTTTTCTAAAAACCCTAGAACACCTCTACTTGTGACGGCAACCACAAACCTACGGAGACTTCTTGCTGATCATTTCCCTTGTTTTCATTTCCGGTTAGTGTTTAATAAATATGATTTCATGATTTATCGATCGTCTTACAATATGTTGTTGATATGATAACCGGTTATGTATGTTAAGTGGATATGGATGTTAATCGGACTTGTATGCTAATCGATTCTGTCGTGATGATGGTTAGTGATAAGGTGTTTGGGGATCGGTTGTTTTATCATGCAATTCGGATATATATTATTGTTATTGGAACCGGGACATAATATGATTGAATACTGTTATTGTTATTGTTCATGTGAATATTGTTATTGTTATTGTTCATGTGGGTAAATTAGGGTTCATAAAGTTTATTATAAAAATCCCTGTTTGATCGATTTTTAGGTGACAGAATACTTGAAATTGTGTTAGTTGATAGACACGGATAAAATTGGAAACTTTGAATAAAATGTAACTGATGAGTATCGAAGGATGACTTGTATGCCGAAAGATCACTGCTGTGACCGAAAGATATTAATAGCTCGAAACATAGGTTGCTGTGAACCGAAAGATACTAGTCCTTCGAAAGATAGCTTTGTTTCGAAACATGACAAAACTGTTGGTCGAAAGATGACTGATGGATCGAAAGATATTAGGGTTTTTGAAAATGCTTTGAATAATGGAATTTTTATGCTTGATTTATTTGGCATGCCATGCTTGATGAACGTTAACATTTGTATTCGTGCAAAATATACGTGTTGTGCCGATATGCAAACCGACTGCTATGTGAACATTAAATTGCATGCGTATCATTGCGAACATGAACTGATTTGTTATACGTGCATACAATAGGACGTGATTAATTACTTGTGAGTGCATAACCTAGCATACCGAGCAAACCAAGGTGAGTTCACACGAGCCAAGGCATGGGTTCCCAGGGTGGGAATGGGTTGGATGATTACTTGTGCATACTTTGATATTATAACGAGCGATTAAACTGTTGATGCTTACGAACTGCCTTCGCACACACCCTGGTCGGTAAGGACTATGGTCGCGAACAAACTACTCAACTGCCTTCGCACACACCCTGGTCGGTAAAGACTATGGTCGCGAATTGATTAACCGCCTTCGCACACACCCTGGTCGGTAAAGACTATGGTCGCGAACTATTCGAACCTAATCTTCGCACACCTGCCTGGGAGGCCGCGATGGAACTAATCATATGGAACGTAACGATTAAACCATTACTCACACTATACGATATTGAACTTTAAACTGTGAACTCGCTCAACTAGTTTGTTGATTATCTGCTGCATGCCTTGCAGGACCTTAGGTACATACTGGAGCTTGCACACGGAGGAGCTGGTCGTTGTGGGGCTTGGATCGTGGTCACCTTGTTAAACACTTTTAATGTTTGATACTTATTTGCTATGGGTTTTACAACAATACGCTTCCGCTAAACGATGTTAACTTACTTATGTTTTGGAAACACCTTTCATATGGAAATGGTTTGGATTATAATGTGTTTACTTTTACTTTATGCAATGTTCTGTATGATTGGTGGCTTGATCCTGGTCAGTCACGCTCCCAAGCGGTGATACTCCGCGTGTGGATTTTGGGGGTGTGACAGATTGGTATCAGAGCCATTGGTTATAGAGAACTTGGTTTTAATATGGGAAAACGTTTTTATTAAAACCAGACTATAACCAGAACAGTGCTCTCAACGATCCACAACGACGCTTCGCTCCACGTGCAAGACTCGACATCCTAGGTAATAAGGTTTATGTTTATTACCTGCTTGCTAGAACTGCATAGAACTTTGCTCGTAGTATGCTTACATTACTTTGCTCACAACTTGTTATTGCTTGAGAACACATACGTGCTTACACTCTTCTGTCATCGCACTATTCGTGAACCATTCTTACTTATGCTACCTTTACTATTCGATCATGTCTGGACGTGTTGACATGACTCAAGCCCAGTTGACGGCTCTCATTAACGAACAAGTTGCTGCGGCACTTGCAGCCGCACAAGCAGGAGGTATAACCTGCTATTCCAGACCTATTCTAGGATGTTAGATCCTACTCTCGTGACCCAACTTTCGCGCTTAACCTTGATCTATCTTTCTCGCGCAACGGGTCAGAACGCACACATTCCAGAACATCATGGACTGTCGCCCAAGCACATTCAGTGGCACATTCAAGAACTTCATGTGTGAACGCCCTGAGGCTCGCAGGGGTCAAGTACGCCACTGGTACTTTGGTAGGAATCGCGCTAACCAGGTGGAACGCGCAAGTACAGATACTAGGGTTGGCAGCTGCTAACGCCACCCCCTGGAACGAATTCAAAGAACACATTAAAAGGGAATACTACACGCGTGATGACATCCACAAGTTGGAAGTGGAGCCTTACCATTTGAAAATGATGGGGTCAGAAATTGAAGCTCATACGAAACGATAGAACGGACTGGCCATCTTGTGTCCAACCATGGTAGACCCTCCAAACAAGCGTATCGAATTGTACCTCAAGGGTCTAGCCTCAGAGATTCAGAGCCAAGCTACATCGGCTAACCTCGACAAAATCCAAGACATTCAGTGTCTTGCTCATCGCCTCACGGATCAGGCAGTGGAACAGAACAGGCTACCTAGTTGTATCAGCGCTATTACTACCGCTACCACTTCTGCTACTCCCGCTACTCCTAGTGACAACAAGCGGAAATGGGATGGGTATTCCAGCAAGGGTTCAGCTACCGCTCGGTCTCAAGCACAACAGCAGCACAAGAATAGTGATCGCCTGAGCACAGCAGAAGCTAAGGAATTCAGGAGCCCACGGCTTGCACACCGGAATCGCCAGCAGCAACAGCAAGCAGGAATCCTATACAAAGAAAAGATTGTTCGCATTCCTCGTTCTGGTCAAGAACCTCTCGAAGCTCAAGGCGACAAGAGTGGTGCCGTGGTTGGCATCACCTCTTTCTTGAAGGCTCAGAAATGTTTGCGGAAGGGCCACACCGCAACTTTGGCTCTCGTTACTGACTCATCAGCGAAAGAAAAGAAGTTGGAAGACCATTCAGTTGTACACGACTTTCCTCAGGTGTCTCGCAAGGATTTACCTGGTCTACCGCCGCATCATCAGGACGAATTTCAAATCGAGCTCGCTCCAGGAGCAGCACCCATAGCTCGAGCACCGTATCGCTTAACTCCACCAGAATCGGAAGAACTATCGACGCAACTACCAGGAATCTTGGATAAGGGATTTATCCGACCTAGCTCTTCGCCTTGGGGAGCTCCAGTGTTGTTAGTGAAGAAGAAAGACGGTAAGTTAGAATGTGCATCGACTACCGTGAACACAACAAGGTGACGGTGAAGAACCGTTATCCTCTTCCGCGCATAGACGACTTATTTGACCAATTGCAAGGGTCGTGTTACTATTCCAAGATCGACCTACGGTCAGGTTATCATCAGCTGAGAGTCCGGGATGAGGACGTCTCTAAGACAGCATTCAGAACTCGCTATGGTCCCTACGAGTTCTTGGTTATGCCGTTCGGGCTTACGAACGCACCTGCAGTATTTATGGATCTTATGAACAGGGTGTGCAAACCCTATCTCGACAAGTTCGTCATTGTTTTCATCGACGACATCCTGATTTACTCCAAGAGTCAGGAGGAGCACGAACAGCATCTACGTATTATTTTGGAACTTCTTCGAAAAGAGCAACTGTACGCAAAGTTTTCAAAATGCGACTTCTGGCTTCGTGAAGTCCACTTCTTAGGCCATGTGGTAAACAAGGATGGGATTCATGTCGATCCATCCAAGGTTGATTCGATCAGAAACTGGCCAGCACCACGTACACCGACAGAAATACGCCAATTCTTGGGTTTGGCGGGTTACTACAGACGATTTATTAAAGACTTCTCAAAGATCGCGCAACCACTTACTATGCTAACACAGAAAGGTGTCGTTTACAGATGGGGTAATACGCAAGAGACCGCTTTTCAGTACTTAAAGGATAGGCTTTGCAGCGCACCTATTCTTTCATTACCAGAGGGCACAGATGACTTCGTGGTCTATTGTGACGCATCGATACAGGGGCTTGGTTGTGTATTGATGCAACGTGATAAAGTGATAGCCTACGCTTCTCGGCAACTCAAGGTTCATGAACGGAACTACACGACGCACGATTTAGAGCTGGGAGCTGTTGTTTTCGCGCTTAAGATATGGCGACACTACCTGTACGGTACCAGGTGCACGATTTACACCGATCACAGGAGTCTCGAGCATATCCTTAAGCAAAAAGATTTGAATATGCGTCAACGAAGATGGGTTGAACTACTGAACGACTACGAATGTGCCATCAAGTATCATCCAGGGAAGGCCAATGTTGTGGCTGATGCCCTCAGTCGGAAAGACACTTTACCTAAGCGCGTGCGAGCGCTACAGCTTACCATTCAGTCCAGTCTTCCTGCACAGATACGAGCTGCTCAGATAGAAGCACTAAAACCCGAAAACGTCAAGGCTGAAGCCTTGCGCGGTTCAAGGCAACAAATGGAACAAAAGGAAGACGGCGCCTACTATGTAACGGGGCGTATTTGGGTCCCACTTTATGGCGGCTTACGCGAACTTGTGATGGATGAAGCGCACAAGTCTCGCTACTCGGTACATCCAGGGTCGGATAAGATGTACCACGATATCAGAACAACTTACTGGTGGCCAAACATGAAAGCTCTTATCGCAACTTACGTCGGCAAGTGTTTAACTTGTGCAAGGGTTAAAATCGAGTACCAGAAACCATCAGGCCTACTTCAGCAACCAGAAACACCACAATGGAAATGGGAGCAAATTTCCATGGATTTTGTTACTGGCCTACCTAGATCCCAGCGTGGGAATGACACTATCTGGGTGGTCGTTGATCGGCTCACAAAGTCTGCTCACTTCTTGGCTATCAAAGAAACGGATAAGTTTTCTACCCTAGCAGACGTTTACCTTAAAGAAGTTGTTTCGAGGCACGGAGTGCCCACCTCTATTATTTCGGATCGCGATGCACGATTCACGTCAGAGCTTTGGCAAGCGATGCACAAATCTTTCGGCTCACGATTAGACATGAGCACAGCATATCATTCTCAGACGGATGGGCAGTCTGAGCGAACTATTCAAACTCTAGAAGACATGCTTCGAGCGTGTGTCACCGATTTCGGCAACGGCTGGGAAAAGCACCTCCCTTTGGTGGAGTTCTCGTACAATAACAGTTATCATACCAGCATTCAAGCCGCTCCATTCGAGGCATTGTACGGACGTAAATGCCGGTCACCTCTCTGTTGGGCAGAGGTGGGGGATAGTCAGATTACGGGTCCAGATATTGTTGTGGACGCCACAGAAAAGATAGCACAGATACGTCAACGCATGGCGGCAGCACGCGACCGTCAGAAAGCCTACGCGGATAAGCGTAGAAAACCATTGGAATTTGAGGTCGGGGACCGGGTTTTATTGAAAGTTTCACCCTGGAAGGGTGTGGTACGTTTTGGCAAACGGGGCAAACTAAATCCGCGGTACGTCGGACCATTCGAAATTACAGAAAAGGTTGGCAAGGTAGCCTACAAGTTGAACCTACCAGCTGAACTCGGTGCAGTTCACAATGTATTTCACGTGTCGAATCTGAAGAAATGCCTATCAGATGAGACCCTCATAGTTTCTTTTAAGGAACTCACTATCGACGAGCGGTTGCAGTTCGTCGAGGAGCCAGTTCAAATCATGGACCGGGATGTTAAGGTCCTCAAACACAAGAGAATCCCTCTTGTTCGAGTTCGTTGGAACTCCCAGCGTGGCCCAGAGTATACCTGGGAACGCGAAGATCAGATGAAAGAAAAGTATCCCCAGTTATTCGAAACCAATGCATCCACTTCTGAGGCTGAAGCTACTACTACTGAATTTCGGGACGAAATTCCAAATCAACGGGGGGATGATGTGACACCCCAGGAAAACCAGTGAACGATGTAACTTACCTAGCTTCCTCAGTGAGTGCGTACCAAATTTCGGGACGAAATTTCTTTCAAGTTGGGGATAATGTGACAACTCGAATTTCCAAGATTCGATTTCATATGTATTACACGATCATGTATTGACTAGTTATTTATTTGCACATTTGGCTGCCATGAAATTGTATACGTTTGATTGTTTGATTGTGCATAGTTGTTTGCTATATGGTGAAACTTGTAAAATGTGTAGACTAGTTAGTGTGAAACACATTACATCACAAACAACCTTCGAAGGATGTCCAACCTCCGAAGGATGTTCACGAAACATGGCCCTAGGATCGAAGGATCACGAAACATATCCTTCGATCCGAAAGGTCATCTTTCGGATCAAAGGGGTCTCGAAACATATCCTTCGGCCCAGTCATTTTAATGGGCTTGGCCCATTCCGATGATACGGTTATATTAGTGAATGCATGAAATCAGTAGGGATTTTTCTAAAAACCCTAGAACACCTCTACTTGTGACGGCAACCACAAACCTACGGAGACTTCTTGCTGATCATTTCCCTTGTTTTCATTTCCGGTTAGTGTTTAATAAATATGATTTCATGATTTATCGATCGTCTTACAATATGTTGTTGATATGATAACCGGTTATGTATGTTAAGTGGATATGGATGTTAATCGGACTTGTATGCTAATCGATTCTGTCGTGATGATGGTTAGTGATAAGGTGTTTGGGGATCGGTTGTTTTATCATGCAATTCGGATATATATTATTGTTATTGGAACCGGGACATAATATGATTGAATACTGTTATTGTTATTGTTCATGTGAATATTGTTATTGTTATTGTTCATGTGGGTAAATTAGGGTTCATAAAGTTTATTATAAAAATCCCTGTTTGATCGATTTTTAGGTGACAGAATACTTGAAATTGTGTTAGTTGATAGACACGGATAAAATTGGAAACTTTGAATAAAATGTAACTGATGAGTATCGAAGGATGACTTGTATGCCGAAAGATCACTGCTGTGACCGAAAGATATTAATAGCTCGAAACATAGGTTGCTGTGAACCGAAAGATACTAGTCCTTCGAAAGATAGCTTTGTTTCGAAACATGACAAAACTGTTGGTCGAAAGATGACTGATGGATCGAAAGATATTAGGGTTTTTGAAAATGCTTTGAATAATGGAATTTTTATGCTTGATTTATTTGGCATGCCATGCTTGATGAACGTTAACATTTGTATTCGTGCAAAATATACGTGTTGTGCCGATATGCAAACCGACTGCTATGTGAACATTAAATTGCATGCGTATCATTGCGAACATGAACTGATTTGTTATACGTGCATACAATAGGACGTGATTAATTACTTGTGAGTGCATAACCTAGCATACCGAGCAAACCAAGGTGAGTTCACACGAGCCAAGGCATGGGTTCCCAGGGTGGGAATGGGTTGGATGATTACTTGTGCATACTTTGATATTATAACGAGCGATTAAACTGTTGATGCTTACGAACTGCCTTCGCACACACCCTGGTCGGTAAGGACTATGGTCGCGAACAAACTACTCAACTGCCTTCGCACACACCCTGGTCGGTAAAGACTATGGTCGCGAATTGATTAACCGCCTTCGCACACACCCTGGTCGGTAAAGACTATGGTCGCGAACTATTCGAACCTAATCTTCGCACACCTGCCTGGGAGGCCGCGATGGAACTAATCATATGGAACGTAACGATTAAACCATTACTCACACTATACGATATTGAACTTTAAACTGTGAACTCGCTCAACTAGTTTGTTGATTATCTGCTGCATGCCTTGCAGGACCTTAGGTACATACTGGAGCTTGCACACGGAGGAGCTGGTCGTTGTGGGGCTTGGATCGTGGTCACCTTGTTAAACACTTTTAATGTTTGATACTTATTTGCTATGGGTTTTACAACAATACGCTTCCGCTAAACGATGTTAACTTACTTATGTTTTGGAAACACCTTTCATATGGAAATGGTTTGGATTATAATGTGTTTACTTTTACTTTATGCAATGTTCTGTATGATTGGTGGCTTGATCCTGGTCAGTCACGCTCCCAAGCGGTGATACTCCGCGTGTGGATTTTGGGGGTGTGACAGCCCACATAGCAACATACGTCAGCAAATGCTTGACTTGCGCGAGAGTCAAGACCGAATACCAGAAGCCGGCAGGCCTACTCCAACAACCAGAAATCCCAAAATGGAAATGGGAGCAAATTTCCATGGATTTTGTTACAGGGTTACCTAGATCTCAACGCGGAAATGATGCTATTTGGGTAATAGTAGATCTGTTGACCAAGTCCGCGCACTTTCTGGCTATTAAGGAAACGGACAAGTTTTCTACCTTAGCGGAGATTTACTTAAAGGAAGTAGTTTCGAGGCACGGAGTGCCAACCTCAATTATTTCCGACCGAGACGCTCGATTTACTTCGGAACTGTGGCAAGCTATGCACAAATGCTTTGGCTCACATTTGGATATGAGCACTGCTTATCACCCGCAAACGGATGGACAGTCCGAACGTACCATCCAGACTCTAGAAGACATGCTTAGAGCGTGTGTGATCGACTTTGGCAAGAACTGGGAGAAGCATCTACCGCTGGTAGAGTTCTCTTATAACAACAGCTACCACACTAGTATTCAGGCAGCACCTTTTGAGGCATTGTACGGTCGTAAATGCCGGTCACCTCTCTGCTGGGCAGAAATCGGTGATAGTCAAATCACGGGCCCAGAAATGGTGGTAGATACAACGGAAAAGATTGCCCAGATCAGACAACGCATGGCGGCAGCTCGTGACCGTCAGAAGAGTTACGCTGATAAGCGTAGGAAGCCATTGGAATTCCAGGTCGGTGACCGGGTTCTACTTAAAGTCTCACCCTGGAAGGGTGTGGTTCGCTTTGGTAAACGGGGCAAGCTTAATCCGCGATATATCGGACCATTCGAAATTACCAAGAAGATCGGTAAGGTTGCTTATAGATTGAATCTGCCTGAAGAACTGAGTGCGGTACACAACGTTTTCCACGTATCTAACCTGAAGAAGTGTTTGTCGGATGAAACACTTGTGATTCCTTTTAAGGAATTGACTATTGACGAACAGCTACACTTTACTGAGGAACCGATCGAGATCACGGATCGAGTGATCAAAACCCCCAAACGTAGCCAGATACCTCTTGTACGAGTTCGTTGGAACTCGTGACGTGGCCCAGAGTATACCTGGGAGCGGGAAGACCAGATGAAGCACAAGTATCCCCAGCTGTTCCCTAACGAAAACCCCAGCACTGAAGCTACGAACGAATTTCGGGACGAAATTCCAAACTAACGGGGGGATGATGTAACGCCCCGTTGAAACGCTTTCACTTACACCAGCTTGACAGTGGCTGCCTTAACTTTCGGGACGAAAGTTCCTAAAACTTGGGGATAATGTGACACCTCGGATCTTTCCGGATAACCTTTCGATGTAACAAACGTGTACGTAATCGACTAACAGTAAAAATGTATGAAAAACTATTTGTTATTATGTGTTATATGCCGATTTACTTATGTGTATGTATATATATATAAGTGTTATATATATGTGAACCGAAACCTCGACCCGACTCGAGACCCGGAATGGTCTCGAGTGAACAATAGCACTTGGGCCGTTTGGGCCTTGTAACCGAGAACCCAACCCGGAAACCCTTAGCCCAACTCGGTACATTATATACACCCAACCCCACCTCCCTTAATCATTTTACACACTCTCTTCTCACACTCTCCTCTCATCTTCTTCACTAAACCCTAAAACCCTAAGTTTCTAGCAACCAAAATCATCTCCCATTCCTTCATATCTCTCGGATCAAGTGAGCTATCAACAAGGAAGATTGGCCGAACCAAGAGACCACCCGAACACCCCTTTTCTCTCAACACCGAGTAACCGGTTAGTGTTTTTATGTCCATGATTGTTGGTGATTGCTATGGTCTTATGCTTGTTGATGTGATTAGAGGTTTTAGTATGAATATTAGGCTTGTATGTTCATAAATATGCTAAGGAAGATGGTTACTTGATGATGTTGGTTGTGAATGTTTATGATGTTTGTTGTTATGATATCCGGTTTGGTGTTAAATGGTTGTGATATTCGGATAATGCTAGATGCTTGTTAGGATGATTTTGACCAAGTGGTATGCATGATTTACTTAGTCTCAGGAATTGTGAATTATGATGAAGTATGCTAGACTAGGAACCGAGAATAATAAAGCCGATTATGTAAAACAGATTATGTTGAATAGGTGTTCCTTGATCTTATGGTTTGGGTTACAAATGATGAATGTAGTTTGAATATTGCTTGATGAACATGAAGAACAATTTGAATGCCTTTGAAATATTTTGAAATGTGTATATTTGATCTGTTTTGGCTAATGATCAGACAAACAAACATGTTTTAGTGGAAATGGTACATATTGGTTTCATGAAAATGCATTTCCATTGGTTCGTACAAATGACAGGTTCTAGAAGGGATTGCCATGCACGTTATCACGGTTGCGAGTCGCAACCTTTGGTTGCTACTCGAAACCACGCGTGACCAGTCGAAACCTCCCAGTTGCGAGTCGCAATCAGCACGCATCAAACCCGATTGCGAGTCGCAACCACACCTGCTAAGTCGCAATCTCCGGTTACGAGTCGTAACCAAACGTGACGGACCGAGACCGCAGTTACGAGTCGCAACCTCGGTTGCGAGTCGCAACCACCTTAGTTTCGACTGGGCTGTTCTGTGTTTTGGGCTTGACTGTCTTGCTGAATTGGGCCTTAACTGTTGGGCTGTCTATTGTTTGGGCTGTTTACTGATCTGCTACTGTTCGTATGTCTACATGTTACTGTATGTATATATGTTACTGTTTGTATTTCTGCCTGTTAACTGTTTGTATACGTGCATGCTATACGTGCTTACTTGTACCCGACTTGACCCATACTTGGTAACCATGCTAGGACGTGGTGACCAACATACTTAGCCAAGTAACGTGTCATACCGAGCAACCCAAGGTGAGTTCACAACTTAAAAGCATGCGTCCCGGTGGTTTGGGACACGAGACTAAAACAACCCTATCCCCTTGTAAAAGGGGATACCGTCTACATTCCTTCCCTAGTTATTGGGAACAAACTTACTTTATCTTCCCTTGTATTGGGAAACCTTTTTAGTTAATTACTGTTTATACGGAATGCAATCAACGGCACTAAACGCAACTCTATCACTCAAGTCCCTACTACATAATACCGATTAGTCGCCGGTGCCAGGCGAACGGGTTATTAGTTGATAGCGCTATTTAGGTCTTACCAGCCTCACACCGTGCCATGGTATGGGATCGGTCGTGAACTAATGTACTCAGGCATCCGTCAATGATGATAGAACATTGACATCGGGGCATCCTGCGGAAACGCATTCGGTTACCTAGTGTTCGGTATTGGAAAAACAGTTTAGTCGCTAACTTTTGGGGTAGCTCCCCATGGCATGTATAAACGGATAAATTAACTGGTGAAACAAGTTTTTGGGTAATTAAAACTGGACAACTAGTGAACTCACTCAGCATTATTGTTGACCCCTTACTGCATGCTTTGCAGGTGGCCAGTGACTGGAGCAGCTGCTTGGGATGTGTAGTGGTCGTCTGCCCGTGTGTTGGGCATTTATCATGTTTACCATATGAACAATGTTTAAAACTGTTAATTATGCTTCCGCTACATTTACTCTGAACTTATGACTTGAACTCTAAACTTAACACTTGCTAATCGTATGGTTAGTAAGTACTACTTTTGTTATCAATTAGTTATTCAGTATAATTGGTGGCTGGATCCTGGTCAGTCACGCCCTCAAAGCGGGTGTCATCCGCGGGCGGATTTTGGGGGTGTGACAACGACGGTGAAATTACCGGTAAAACCCGTTTGGCTCAAGGATCCAACCTAGGTTTCCCTGGGTCTCCTATCATTGCCCACCAGTGCCTCACTCTGCACCAAGTGGGAGTTGAACTTGTATCTCTCAAGAGAAATGCAAGTGTTCCACCACTTGATCTAGAGATCATTGGCCAGGAGCATATTCGACACGAGAAAATCGCATTGTGAAAAAGACTTGTTGTATCTTGCTTTTTTCATATAATCAAATACTTGAAAGATTGATATGAAAGGGATAATACTTGTTTATTGTTTAATAGATTGTGCCAGGGCGACCGAACTTATTTCGAACATAAAACAAAATTTAAATTTGAGACATCTATATTAATAATTAACTCAATCATTTTCTTCATTTTGTGATTAAAGTCTTAATTCTTTCAAATATTTGAGTCGCTAGACTTGTAGTTTCAAATTAATTTATGATTTAATAATTATATATTGCATGTTTCTTCTAGTGGTGCCGGTAATGATGAGTTTTCAATAGGAAGTACACTTGGCGAACTCGGTCGTTGAGGGGGTGAAGGACGCGGACTACTTGTGGATGCAAAAAAGGGCTCAAGTTACATAGAATAACTGGTGCAATTTTAGAGTACTTTGGTTAGCTAACTGTGTTTTTAGCCAACTGTCAAGATACCATCCACTAACATCTAGAATTGGGCAAAAACACCGACTTACGGGACATCTCCATGTCCCCGAAAAGACAATTATTGAAGATGGACTTACAAAGCACAGCTAGATGTGTCTACCAATTGTGTCGATGTAAACTCTCAAGTTATGCAAATATATATTATAAAGTACACAGATCTGTGTCATGGTGCTTTTAATGCATACATTGTCTAATTTTAAGCTTCATCGCTAAATAAATATCAGCACAGCTCCTTTGTTTATGTCATTGATATCATATGTTGCTTGAAACCTGCATAAAAATGCTAAACATATATAATTGAAAGCCAAGTGCAATGTCCTTTCCTTTTATATTGTTTGAAAAACTTGTTTTAGAGAAAGTCTTTATTTAAACCGACCCGTTTTATAGTGCATACTTGACTGCAGCTTTAACATTTTCATAAGAAGCCTTCTTCTCAAGTTGACAAGTTAAAGGCCACACCTGTCAGTTTTCCATTTAGTTCTGGTAGAACCTTCATTACAGCCTGAAAGTTAAAATATAAATCAAACGTGGAAATGAATAGGACGGGTTAACAAATCAAACAGGCAATTCTGAAATAACTGGGTTTGAGCTGGTTCCGTTGACCAATGGACTCTTTTTGGTCTTACCAAACTATTACACTTTACAAAGACACTTGTTATGATCATCAATAACAAGCAACATATGTTAACTCATTAAAAGAAATTATTACATTTCAATTTTTCACACTATATTTTAAACATGAACATTAATGACTAAAATTACCGGTTTAACGTTCAATATCTCAATATCTGCTCATTTTGTATACCCTTGTTTCTCTATTAAAGACATTTTTTCAAATAATACATGGTATTTAGATTCAAACACGGCAGTAGCAAAATTAAAATGTAACCCATGAAAAAAAAAATCTTCATGCAGTCAAAAGAATATAAGCAGTTTAGCATTAATAGACAACTCAAATGCTTAGAAGTTTATAGATTACCATTATTCTCAATATAACCCTAACCCTCCACCTAAACCCAATTTTGACAAAATAGACGGGATACGAACCTATAAACGATTCAGGGGCGGCTCAACCAGTTTGGGTGCCCAAAGCGTAGTAAAAGTCCAGGGCCTTAGAAGTGGTACATCTGGGATTTTTCATCAACCGGGCAAATCACTGTAAGCGATTCAGGGGCGGCTCCCATGAAATATGTTTATTGGCTCTGTAATCATCAACGTTTTGCAAGTCAGATGCCAACAAGTCAGAAGTCAAAAGTCAAATTTACTCTTCGAGTGAATTAAAAGTGAATTAAGAATTCAAATTCAGTTTTGAGTTCTAAACGAGTTACGAAGTATTGAATTCCGAACTCGGGTTTAAGAATCAAATTCAACTTGTGATTATGACCTAAAACTTTTAAACAACATTTAGAATATCTTTTTGTCAAAAATAGACATTTGGTGACTTTCAGCCTGTGTCCATCATAGCAAAATTTTCGGATCTGGCCCGTTTTGACAGTATTGGAATGTTATACAACCCAAATCGACTCATTCATATCTAAACGGGTCAAATGTGCATGATCACCAAATCAACCGAACAAAATAACTGTGTACTTTATATATGTGAGAAGCGTATGAAGTACCTGCGAATCAGAGGTCTAGAGGGTGAGGTTATCTCTCGAGAGCTGCATGATCAAGATGATGTCCTTGTAAGACTCTTCACTCAAGGAGTCTAGATCAGCTTTTTACCTCATCAAAAGCATGTTTAGCCAAATGGCAGGCCCTAAACAGTCAAACTCATGCACATTTTATGAACAATGAATGGGTTAACTATAACTCCAAAGATAGTATTTTCTTTATATAAACAATGAATGGGTTAATTATTACCCCAAAGATAGTATTTTCTTTATTATTTTTTAAAGGCATCAAGATAATGCCATGCCAAACGGGATTGTAATATAGAGACTCAGGTGACCAAAACATCAGTGTGTACGTCTCCAAAAAATATAAAAAGTATCCACGCTCCGGTTTCACGCAAAATGAATTTTATAACAAAACAGCCCACAGTCACCATTACAAGCGAAAAGGCCACCAACCAGTTAAATAATCGGTGATTATATTCCTTTAGGCTATCTCCATCAACAACTTTCTCCAACCCAACCTTATAATAAAAAACTAATTTCTCTCTCTTCCACCTATACAACCCAACCTACCTCAACCTTCTACTCACATTCACAACCCAACCTTTAAAACATTTTTTATTAAATATATATTTTTATGCTTATTATTTATCCATAAATGTGTTAAAAATAATTACAATTAATATTTTTATTTAAAACGGATTCGTTTTAAAAACAAAATAAATAACAACAATATAAGAAATATTTTAATAAAAAAAGACACACACATTCATCAAACATAGTTAATAAAGTAATCGAAAAAAATCTAACGAACCAGTAAGACCAGTACATGTGGAAAACAAAGATATATGCATTTTTTATAAAAAAATAATTAAAAAAAATATATTTTTTTGAAGGAACTCGGTTTTTGATAAAATTTATATCGATATGTTCACAAAAAATAGTTAAACAACACTGTGTTTTCAGATTTTTTTAATAATTAAATTTTAAAAAGTTATTAAAGAAAATCATGTTTTAGCTAAAATGAATTGTTATAAAACAAAAATGGAAAAAATAATTATAAAAGAACCACTTACAAGCCAACATGTGGCATTTTTAAAATAATAAAAAAATCATCAACCAAAGTTGACACACCAACTTGGTCGTGAGTTTTAATTGATTTTTTTATTTTTTTTTCACTTTTTGGCCAACCAACAAAGGTTTTGGTCACCAATGGTTGTAGCCTTATAAACAAAGACTTTGACTTTCCCATCATCTGCACAAACACCAAAAAACAGTTATCAGTCTGCGGTTTCCCTTTCACATTTTAGAAGCCCGAAAGGTATATAAAATTCAGGCCATTATTTTTTAAAGTAGTGTTGACGGATTTTAAAATGTTTATTTATGAAAGGGCCGATTTGGGTTGCGTTCTTATCTCAGAAAGAGCACAGAGTCTACCAGACCCGACCCGACCCATTTCATTTAGCTCATATAAACGAAATAAACATAAACAACTACGATAATTAATTCGTTTACCCTGGACCTCCCATCATCTACGTCAATATAAACCGGAGTATTCCGAAATGACAGGCGAGCAAGATCTTCAACCTGAAATTAAAAAAAAACATAAATACCAACATCAATCAACAACAGAGTAAAATATAAGAATTATTATAAAAGCTCCTAACAGAGCGATCAAATACTACTTTTCAGTTCCAAAACACCGTGCATGGTATTACTGATTTACTTCAATACGATTTTTTACCCATGGGAATTCCAAATCTGTACAATTCCATGTTCGCCAAGAGTGAGAAATTGAACGGCTGACTTGTCCCCAGTTTTGTTGCTCTGCAGACACGAAGCAAAAGAAGTTGTGGTGCCAATAACAGATACGACTTCAATTGCTTCATTGGTAGGTATACTCTTTGTGCAGCTGTAGTCATGAAGGTTCCACATGTTTACAACCTAAAGTTATCGGTACATTAGATGAAGGGTTAACCGTACAATACTTGCAAACTAAAGCAAAAACAAATAAAACATCAGCTAATAATTAGTAATTAATAAATAAAAAATACTGATCTCTGCCACCACTCAACAAGGTTCCCCCATCTTCTATTATTGCAACGGTTGTCACATATGAACGATGTCTTTCTAAGGTTGCAACACATCCCAAACGCGTACAGTTGTATCATCAGATCCAGAATAAAGCTAAAAGTAAAAACGATGTTATAATCACAATACACTATTTACTGATAGCATATGGGTGTAAATCATGAAACCGTACCAGCCAACAAGTTGGGTCAGGATGAAAAATAACACTTGTCACAACCCCTTTATGACCCTTAAAGGAATGTGTACAGAAATGCCCTTGCAATTCACTTTCACCGTAAGCGTGACGTATCATCGCCATTATTGGACCCTGATGACCACCCTGCATAACTCAACGAAAAAATAAATAAATGTTAAAAGCAACAAAATGGGCTCATTTAGATACCAGCAAATAAAAATATAAACTTAGTTACCTTCCAAGAATGCAAGCATTTAAGTGAAGAAAGATCCCACATACTAATTTGACGGCTGTGACTGGCGCTAAAGAGGAATTTGTCATCATGGCTAAGAGCAATAGCTGTAACAGACTCCGAATCCCCTTCAATGGTGGATTTAATGGAAGCATTTGAAGACTCCGAATCCCCTTCAATGGTGGATTTAACAGCTATGACAAGCAATGAATGATCCATCTGAAGAAACCGCGTACGGTCCGCCTGAGTAAAACTGTTGCAAAGACTGAACACAGTGGTAGTTCTTTTTCAAAGTAACTGAAGCCATACTGTTGTTGTAAATGACTTAAAACTGATAAACCCTGAACATAAACAAGTTAGAATACAAATCAACGATTACTTCATTCAGCAAACGAAATCATCAAAACTTAAAACAATAACCTAGCGAAACGAAACCAATTACCTTTCACCATTTGTTCGTTAACCCTAATAGCAAAACCATATGAAAATGATTTATTACCGTTAAACCTAACTGCTGATTAAAGGCATACTGAAGGCGGCCGTGAAGGCCAGCAATATAAAATTCTGACTACCTAACGTATGAAATGATTTACTACCTCCAAAATTCATTTGTTAGCTCTTGAAAAATTAGAACACAATTTTTATATAGCTTAACCGTTGAAGTGAGCCCTTAACACCTATCAGCACCTGAGTTATGTGAACATGGCAAAGCGTGTCGTATTGGATTAAACAAACGATGTAACACGATTACTGAACCCAAACACTACATGTTTATAAGCAAGATAAATAGCATGCCTAAATTTATCAAATGAGGAACATTACCTCTCAATTCAAAAAAAAAAGACAAGAGGTCGAAGAAAAAATGCCCGAATTATTGATGTTATCCAAACTGAGAGCAAAAAGACAAGAGCTCCATTCAGAAACCATCCATTTTGATGATGCAGTATTGCCTACGCCAACTGGTGAAACCTAGATCTGCAACTTTAGAGCAAAAAGAAAAAAATCAAATTCGAGATCTGAAGCTTGTGACCTAAACAAATAAAAAAGAGGTCATCGGACATACCTCAGTTTGTCGGAACCTACCTCAACCACCATCTAAAACCGGAACTCGTCTCTATTGCCACCGATCGGCTTGAGAATTATACCACCGAAACCGTAGTCGTCGGATTTAACACTACACACCACGCCATCTTTAGATCTTGTGAAATCTTGCTCATACATCACCGATTGGCAGACCAAACACCCCCTAACAACAATAATCTTTCATTTAGCATGATAAAAAGACAATGAGTAGAATAGCGGCCATACCTTGCTCATACGTCACTGATTGGCAGATCCAAACCCTTCACCACCTTCAAACTTAGTCGATTGGGTGTCATATAGAGAGAGAGATACGCTGATCTGGTGTCATTGAGAAAGCCAGATCTTGCATCGCCAAGAGAAACCCTAGATCTCCTTTTGAATCGCCTAGAGAGAAAGCAACTCGATGGGGGCGGATAAAATGCTATGAGAATGAGAAACCCTAATTGTGTACCCCGTGTGTTTTTGAGTGAAGGGCATAATTGAGATTGTAAATTATATTGTGCTTTAGAGGGTTGTACAACATGCTTTAGGGGTGTTTTAAGGAAATTTATATGACCTTAAGAAGTCCTTTGGATAAATGCTTATTAATATAGTATAGATAGTATAGATATAGGGTTGGGTTATATGGAAAACCTCATCTTTTTGAGAAAACTTTTGAAACCCAACCTCATCCATTGATTTAAATAGATCTAAATAGATCAATGGCCCTCATTTGTTTAGAGGATTCTTGCCTTTAAAAACAATATAATAGTCCATGCTAGTACAAGTTAAGGGCAATATGGGTAATGAAAAAGCAACTTTATTGACTTTGGAAAACACAAAACGTGACTTTTGAATTTGGAAGTACTGTCAAATCACCATAAAAGCTTCTCTTTCTCTTTAAAAACAATATAATAGTCCATGCTCACCAGAGTTTACGTGGATGAAACGCCGCCGTTTCAGCCGGAACCTTGAAGACCTTCTTCGTGTTCATCGGACGATTCTAGATCCGGTAAGTGTTCTTGAAATATCATTTCACAATTGATTTTTTGTTGAAATGGTTGTTAATATGTTTTTGTGGGCTGAAAGTATTCTAGTAATGGTTAATGTTCATGTATTTTAAATAAATCCAAAACTTTAGGATGAGATTTTGAATGGGTTTTTTTGTTGGTTTGGTTGCTTGTTTGGGGCTTTTGATCTTAACAATAATTGTTTTTTTGTTGGTTTGGGCTTTTGATCTAAACAATAAGTGTTTTTTTGTTCGGTTGCTTGATTTACAGAGACAGACCCATAACATGTGTTAAGTACCTGTTAGAATGATATATAACGTGTGTTGATTTACAGAAACAGATCCATAAAAGATATTCAATTGACAAGCTGGATGGATGTAGGCGACGTTAATGCGGGGACATTGAATAAGTCACATCCTTTGGGAAAGAACTCTTCGTTCATTTATAACATGTGTTAGTGGTTCATGCTGTAACAGAACACCATGATGTAACCTGACATGTGTTCATGTATAACATGTGTTAAGCCCCTGTTAGAATGATATATAACGTGTGTTAACCTTTTGTTAATTAAAAAAAACAAGTAATATCTATTTTATTTTTGTTGATGTTTAAAATATCCTATAATGTGGATACTGAGTGTAAAACTTGTACAAGTAATAAATGTACAAGTTAGTATGTAACGTGTAATATGAAACGAGCCATTTATGGTAACACATGTACCGGTAATTTTGGAATATATAATATGAAACGGGTCATTTGTTTTGCACATTTTGGAATGTATAACATGTGTTAAGCCTCTGTTATAATCCTTTTGTAACCTGACATGTATTCATGTATAAGCTAGTGGTTTACCAAACACAATGATGTGTATATACTGATCTAACATGTGTTACAATTTGTCTGTTCGGAACATGTAATTGCTTAACATGTGACAAGGGTGAAAACAGTCGACGGGGGCGATGAGTTTAATGGTAAGCTTAGTTAATATCGTAATCTTGTTGTAACCCCACTTGTATACATATGATAACATATAAGCATCCATTATAACCCAACTTGTATTCATGTATATAAAAGTGGTTTGCAAAACACCATGATGTGCATATAATGATCGTAACACGTGTACAAGTTAATATGGAACATACAAGTTAATATTGTAACACCGTATACCTGGGATAACATGTGTTAAGCCTCTGTTATAACATTGTTTTAACCCAACATGGTGTCATGTATAAGCTAGTGGTTTCCAAAACACCATGATTTGTATATACATACTGTAATATGTGTTACGTGCTTGACATGTATAACGTGTGTTAAGCCTCTATTATAACGTGTGTTAAGACTTCCAGAATGGATGCATAAACTCCAATAGTAACTTAATAACAATATAGTATACCTGATATAACGTGTGTTAAGCCTCTTTTATAACGTGTGTTAAGACTTCCAGAATGTGTTAAGTCCATACCGTTTTAACATCATGTACTAGTCAAAACAATAAGAGTCTCACATTACATATTACTAGTAAACGAAAATACATAGCACTAAGAAAAATGGTGGGCTGTTTACTATACTCATAACCGTATAACTGATATAACGTGTGTCAAGCCTCTATTATAACGTGTGTTAAGACTTTCAGAATGGATGCATAAACTCCAATAGTAACTTAATAACAGCAGAGTATACCTGCTATAACGTGTGTTAAACCTCTATTATAACGTGTGTTAAGACTTCAGAATGGATGCATAAACTCCAATAGTAACTTAGTAACAGCAGAAGCACAAACACGGACGACTCCAACACAAAATGTTTTAAGTCCATAGCATTTTAACATCATGCACTTGACAAAACAATAAGAGTCTCACATTACATATTTACTAGTAAACGAAAATACATAGCACTAAGAAAATGGTGGAGCTTCCCTTGACAGTCTGCCTTAGCTTTTCAACGGCTACCTTTGCTGCCTTAGCTTTTCAGCGGCTACCCTTGCTTTATTGTTTGGGTCGGTCTTGAAACGGTTTGTAAACATGTGGGTGTGCGTATGTCAGGGAAGTTATAAAAATGTGTTTTCATGTCACATGTAACACGTGTTACGTTGTACATGGGTTTCATGTCACATGTAACACATGCATGTCCGAGAAGTTCAAACTATAACACGTGTTAGTTGTGTTGTGCTGTAACATAAACATGGTCATGATCCTTGAGCATCTGATCCACGTTTGACGAAACCAACGGTCCTGAGAATTGGATCTTATTTCCCTTGTATCCATCACCATCCTAATAACAAAAAGATAAGATAACTGTTAAGTCGTTAACCAGACATAAATATTAACACATTCATAGCCAGAAAATCTTTTTTCTCAAATAACATCACAAAAACAGTTACTATTCAGATTAAAAGCCCCAAACAAAGCAACCAAACAAAAAAAAACAGTTACTATTCAGATCAAAAGCCCAAACAAGCAACCAAACTAAGCACAACTTTTTAACACAAAAATAAAAACCTGCAAATTACATAAACATTTACCCCTTTTAAGAACCATTTTAACAAAAAAAATCATGTTTCATCTCTAAAACAGCCATTACACAAAAACCTATTAACAACCATTTTAACAAAAAATCAAGTGTGAAATGATTTTTTAAAATAAAATACTCAGGAGATTGTTGTTTCTCTCTCTAAAACAACAACTTTCTCTCTCTAAAACACTTACCGGATCTAGAACCATGCGATGAACACGATGAAGATCTTCAAACTTGCTTCTCTCTGTGTGTTCTTGGTGTTCTTGATAAACATGATGAAGATTGTTGTTTCTCACTCTAGAAATCAGCTTTCAACAAGCATGAGCACAACCGAGATGAAGATGACGACGTGAGATGAAGCATAAACACACCCGAAAATCAGCTTCGAAATAAGCATGAACACACCCGAGATGAACAAGATGAAAATTGTTGTTTCTCTCTTCAAAACATTAGCTTTCTCTCTCTATAACACCAAGAACAAGCTTCATCATGTTTGGGATCAGATGATCTGGTGACATTAACTCATGCGTTGTTGGTGGAGTCTCCATGGACATCAATGGTGGAAGGAATATATGTTCCAGAGAAGAAGTTCATGGACTCTACTCAAATGTCTTTATTATAAGGTAAAAGATAAAGATGGAGGTTTTGAAAGTACACTGGGAAGTGAGTTGTATAATTATGGTTGTCAAATCAAAGGTAGCAAGTAATCTTCTTGGGTAAAGTAAGTTAGAAGTAAAAATACAATTATGCCCTTCTCTACAAATGTAAGATGATTTTTTCTATGCACACGTGGATAATGCATTGGGTTTCCAAGGTTTTCTCAAAATAAAGGGTTTTCTATGTAGCATTATCCTATATATATATAGGGTCGGGATTTGGAGAAATCGATAGAAAGTGTGAGAACGGTGAGAACGTTTATCAATCGTCCGATCAAAACAATCTATGGACTAGATTGGCGCGGTGGCATTTTCATAAATAACATCAATTTTATTACGTGGACGCGCTTCAACAAGGGTAAAAGCGTCTTTTGACTACTCCAAACAAAACGCCATCTCATGACAATAAA
The DNA here is from genome assembly GCF_002127325.2 of Helianthus annuus. Taxonomy (NCBI): domain Eukaryota; kingdom Viridiplantae; phylum Streptophyta; class Magnoliopsida; order Asterales; family Asteraceae; genus Helianthus; species Helianthus annuus. The sequence goes on from NC_035434.2 coordinate 100,714,490, forward strand.
ACGCCAAAACAAAAATCACACAGCATTCTGCTTAAAACGCCATTAGATATAAAACGCCAAACTTAATTATAGTAAAATCTCGCCTAAAAAAAACCGCCAAAAAATCCTATATATACAACAACTCAGACCTTCAATTAAAAAACACAAACAAAAACCCAAACGCCATATTTAATATATACCATTCGACTGATAAACGCCAGAAAACCCAAACATCAAATATATTGCTGTTAATAAAGTGTAGCTGTATGGTGTGGACAACATTGTCAGTTATCTTTCTTACCTGAGGATTAACAATGTTATCCAACACCATAAAACAACAATTTATTGATTTTAGCATAATCAAATTTACAGTTTTAAGATGGTTTATTTTGGCGCGTTCCTTTTCTCGGTAAAACGCCAAAAAAGATAACATTTTGGCTGAAAGGGTGTAAACTCAATAACATTTTGCTGCATGAGATGGACAAAAATAATAGAAAAAGAGGCTGATTTCATACGAAAGTCGAAACAGCCAGTGAAGATGCTTCAAAAGAAGAAAAAGACTGGTGACAGTGAAGATTTGAAGATCAAATATTTATTTTGTTTAATTTTCTTTTTCAGTTGATTGTTATTTAATAAACAACGCCATATCTAATAAAAATGCCAAAAAGGCAAATGTCTTACACGTTTGGCGTTTATCAAACCATCATAAAATTACTTTGGACAAGTATTATAAAAAAACTTTTTTTATGTATTCTTTTTTTATTTTCCTTTTCAGTTGATTGTTGTATAATAAAAACGTCATATATAATAAAAACGCCAAAACAGCCAAAACTATAATAAAATTAGTTTGAAAAAGTATTATAAAAAACCCAAAAAAATAAAAATAAAAAATAAAAAGCAAACTTTAAAATGTAACTAGAAACAGTAACTTCAAATCAGAAAAACTGAATATATGGAAAATTTATTATATTAGAATCTAAAACGCCAAACTTGAAAGATGGGACGTGTTACAGACTTCAGAGATAAAGCTGGTAAAAAACAATAATTACAAATAGTAACTGAAAAAGACGAATACTTTATTATAATAACGCACCGCCTAACTTAGGCGCCAAAAAGAGATCCTATAAAATGATACATCTCAGTAACTTCCATTTGATCAAACCAAAAAAAAAAAAAAAAACAAACGCCAATACTACTAAATACCACTCACTGAAAAACGCCAAAAAAATCAAAGATGGCCAATATGCTTTCTTGGATATTCAGTATTGTTATTCGTCAAGTTTCACTAAATGAATTGTTAGCGGAGGCGAGTAACTCAGTAAGATTTTGCTGCATGAGATGGACAAAAATTCAAGAAAAAGATACTAATGCCAGTCATATGGCATTTTGTATTTTTTGTTCTTGAAGAAGGCTTGGATGAGGAGAAGAGATCAATGACATTGAAGAGTGGGATGAATATAAAGATGAAGATCAACATGAAGAAAAAGCGAAAAGCCCACCCAAACGTCATAGATCTATGTCGCCAAACATCCACAAAAAAAGCAACTTCAACAGACGAGCAGGCAAAAAAATCAAACCGATGGGTTTGTTAAGTTTTACGTAAAACGCCATATATTGGTGTCAGTTCTTGTACTATTAAAGAACAAAGAGACTGATGACAGTGAATATTGTGAAGAGAGATCCGATTAGGATTTTTAATTTATTTTCTTCGCTTGTATTTTTTCTACTGTGGCTGAAATATAATCCAACAATTGTAAAACACCAAGATAACCCAAACACCAAAATGTTTATAAAAATAATAGAACAATGGGCCAACTTGTTTAAAACGCCTTGAAAAACACCATTCAAATAGATTCCCTGACCCCTGGGTTACAATGGCATACGATTTGAATAAACGCCATAAACGCCAAAATGTTAATAAGATGAAACCATTAAACGCCATTAAATATTGAATTTGGTTAACGCCAAAAATCTTAAAAACCAACAATATTAGGAAAAGCGGAACTGGAAAAGCAGAAGATGAAAGGACAAAAAAGCCCCTCCGCCCTTTTCTAAGCGGTGGGACACGTGTTGGGCCAGGAAGCGTTCTCACCGTTCTCACACTTTTGAGCGTTTTCTCCTGATCCCGTTTCTATATATATAGTCAGGATTTAGAGAAAATGGTGAAAAGTGTGAGAACGGTGAGAACGGTTATTTTCACGACCCCCGACCCCATCCTAGCCGGAATCGGAAGCCGCGAGCAGTCCAGTGGTACCGGTGATTATTTTGAAAAACAATGCAGCGGAAATTTCATCAGGACCGTGAGTTAGGAAAATATCAGAGTTTAGAAACACCGGATTTTTATTTAAATAGATGGAATAAATTCCATGTTTTACAAAGGTAGCTTTTAATAAAACAATATTTCTTAATTTGATTTAATTAATAAAATAAGCCACTTCTTGAAGTCCTTCAGTGCTGGATCCAATCCTTGCTCCAATCTATTGTAATTACCTGAAACGCGTTTTAAAAAGATTTTGTCAGCGGGAAATACTGAGTGGATCATTCATTTTACTAAAAACGACACATTTGTTATAATTCACAGTGTTAAGATCTTTTACAATGTTTCTGATATCAACCAACTACCCACAGTATTTTACCACTCGACCCATTGGCCCACCTGTCCAATGGTGTCTGTGATTATGGTCATATCACCCAATGGCTGCCCCAATGGTGATGATTATCAAGTAATGTGCACAATACCCCACATACCGGCTGTAACTTGGTGATTACATAAACTTAATCACTGTAAGTTATAATTCTGAAAATAATTTGGAGTATTGTAAAACAGTTAACAGCTCACAAACTGTGAGAAAAGAGTTTATAAAAGAAGAATAACTCACAAATCAGCATGCCGGATTGAGTTAACAAACTTCTTGATTCTACTTCTTCCGATAATTAAGCATGCACTTTATTATTCTGGATCTTCTGATAATTTAATAGTTTGTTTGATTGTAAGGGTGTAGTTGGGAGTATTCTTGGTAGTTAAATACATAGTTTGACAGAATGGAATACGTATTGGTGTAAAACCCAAATCAAACCTTAACGGTAATCATGAGATTCGAACCTTAACGAATTTCACAAAAACCGGGTTAATGATCAATACAGCTTTTACGATAACTCACGAGATCAAATTCTCACAACGAATGACAAAGTGCGATACTTAAACATTCATCGAATTAATGACGAACGACAAAGTATGATACTTAAACTCATTCATCGAATTAACGACGAACGACAAAGTATGATACTTAAACTCATTCATCGAATTAACGACGAACGACAAAGTATAACCCTAATGTGGGCGGCACTTAAACATCCATTGGATATATTGATCGGTCGGAATATGAATCGTAATAGCGATTGAATGATTATTGGGTAGAACACCAACGTATAGAGAAGAAGAAAAGAAATGAGCAAAGAAAAATGAATCCTAAGCTTCCTATTTATAGGTAGGAAATAGGAAATTTCTAGGAAGTTTCCCTTGTATTTCTAGGAAGTTTCCTATAGCTTTTCTAGGAAGTTACTTATATCTTCCAGGAAGTTTCCTATCCACAGATATCTATCCTCTTACACCTTCCTAGCACCTTCCTTCGGTATTATCTATTATATATATATATATATATATATATATATATATATATATATATATATATATATTTCTATTTAGGTGATTAGTAGATCGTGCTTAACTTAATTAATCGTACTTAGCTTAATTAATCTAGTTTAGCTTAATCTCATTTAATTAATACTAAACTTAATTAATAGATTAATTAACCTACTTAGTTAACCTAGCTGCTTAGTTTATTTAATTATTAAGTTTACTTAGCTACTAAGTATTCTAGCAGTTTCCTGTTTTACAAGTTCTAATTTCTAGACACAAGGGAACCCGTATTATTGTATTAACTCAATTCAACTTTAACGATAATCACGAGATAAAACCCTCACAACGATTTACAAGTGCGATACTTAATATTCAGCGGATTCACAACGAACGACAGAGTATAGCACTCAAACATTCAAGTCGAAATCACGATGAATAACAAAGTATAACTCAATTTGAGCAACACTTAGACAATCGTTGGATAGTTATAATCGATCGGATAAAGTATCGTACCAGTGATTAGAGTTATTACCCTAATAACGAGCAGAGTTTAGGGACTTTAGAGGGTAAAATCCCGAGCTATTATTTACAAAAATAAAAGCTGACGGAAAGAAAAGAATTGAACAGCGATTGAGTTAATACCCGGCATCGTAGCAGCACCCCGCTACACTAATTAGTGATTTCGTGTGTGTTGTGAAGTGAACAGCGAATAACTCGATGCACACAGAAGGTTTATGTGTCGTTTCAACTTCCTCAGGCAAGTCCCAAGGTCGGCTATTTATAGCCAGAAAATAGCCTCGCTTACGGACCGTATGCCTGATCCCTTACGGTCCGTAAGGGAAGTAGGCTGGCTTACGGACCGTATGCCACTTTCCTTACGGTCCGTAAGGGACACCTATTTATCATAGGTCGGCCACGGTTGGGACTAGGCTTGCTGATTCAATGATTTGGTCCAATCAGATTTAAACAACGATTCTTTCATCCGAGTAGTCACTACGCCCTACCCTATCGCTGAGTCTTTGGAAGCGGTTTCACTTAGATAATCGTTCAACTAGGGTTTACCCCCCTTGAGTTTTAGGGGCCCTGATCCTGATTCCGATTGTTCTGAAAATTTTAGGGTTTGTGCAGAATCACTTGGGTGTCTTAATTAGGGTTTCCTTATTGACTAATTATTATCCTAATTATTGATTTTTGTGAGAGTTGTTACATCCTCCCCACCTTAATAAAAATCTCGTCCTCGAGATTTGGACTATGATATTTTCCTGGGGTTATGTTTCTTCTTTTAATTAAGAGAAGCAATGTATCGTGGAATGGAATCAAAAGATATTTTGAGGGGTATGCGTTTTGAAAGTAAAAATGATTTATAGAAACAATTGGATTCAATATTCGTAATGAACTTACTTTGATCAATTGAGGAAGATTCCGAATTGATAAATATCTATTTGTGAATGGAAGTATGGAAAATGATTTGTTAATGATTATCCGAAAATCAATATCGTTTACTTAAATGGTACTGGACAATAGAATTTAGTGTATCGTAATCTTGAGTACATAATTGTACCAGGAATATGATAAATTAAACGAATGGCGTATGAATAGGGTTTAGCACAGGCTACAAATCTATTCGGATGCTACAAAGTGTTTGTAATGATTGAAAGAATTCAATGATGATCGAATAAATTCACCGTTTTTCGAAATTGAGAGTTTCAAGGAAGCGAATTTGGATATTTCAAAAGACGAGACATTCCGATGAAATGATATAGTTTCCAAGTTGATTATGTTTAAGCCAAAAGATATATAATCTATAGATTCTTAAAATGAATGTGAAGAACTTTTTTGGAATTAGTAAAATTCTTTGTCAGAAGAAAACTTTACCTTGATTGGTACCTAAGGAAGACTTAAGATTGATCGGTTAAAAATGAAATGAAAACATGAAAATGATTCGTCAAATATTGAATTATGATATGAGAAAATCAATGTGCTGCGATGGGTGATTTGTAAGAATACATGAAAAGACAATAAAGTTAGAGTATTTTTGTCTTAATACATAATTGTATTTAGATGATTTTAATCAAAAGGTTTGATAGGTGATATTTTGATTTACTAAATACCTTTTCCTTTTATGTTATAAATAAATATAGATAGGTTTAAAATACCAAAACCTGTGGTAATTTTGACAAAATAATGATATATGTTTTATAAATAGGTTTACCCAATATTCTAGAACTCACGATTATCATTTTTGTAAAATCAAGTATGGTTAACTATAAGATTTTATAATAGGGTATTTTAAATCATAAAAGTAAAATAATAAATGTTTATTTTAATTTTAAGCATACCTAAATATTGGCTTGCGTATTTGATATTTTACTATATATATATTATTATAAAAGAATATTTCTATAAGTATTTAATAGTTGTGATATATTAATCAAGATGAACATTTATAATATGTCTTGTTCATGGATACTTAGACAATTAATTAGATAATTTTATTCGTTCTTTTAATTGTTTTATGAAAATATGTTTTCTCTTCACAGTACGAAGTATAAATATATTTCTATATATATATTATAAAAATATTTTTTATATATAATTGAAATTTACTAAATAAGTATGATGACTTAATTTATATTAAATAGTTATTATCATTGTTGGATATTGGTTAGTGCTGCCTTGTTTAAGCATAGGTGATCAGTCCATGCCTAACTAAGGCTACGCTATCCAATCCCTATCTTGATAATAACCTTAATACCGAAAAATAATATTAATACATACTATTATTAATATTTTATTACAAATATTTACCAAAAATAAATAATTTAAACGAGATTAGCGAAATTTTCAAATTTTGTGAAAAATGTCACCACAAGGTGATCGTAATCAAAGAAATGATTTGATGAATTCGAAGACTAAACAAGCATGTTATGGTTCAAGAGAATTGAAGTGCTTGTCGGGACTATTTTGAATATGATGGCTTCAATCTATCATATGGGACTTTGAATTGAATATGTAATGCAAGCAAGTTCAAACAATTGAACTTGGTGTAAATAAAACGAGTTCATGTATCAATAAGAGATTTTGGATATGGTTGCAACAAAAACCATGTATGCTAAAGGAAATTGAGTTTTTTCAAGAAACTTATTGACTCGATATCAAAGAGTCAACGTTTTGCAATAAACGTGGTTTATAAATGCAAAGATCAAGTATAGTGATACGATATTTTGAACTTTTGATAAAAATAACAAATAGGAATGAAGCCCTCCAGTGGTCTTTATAAATCAAATGAACCACATACGCAACAACAGTGTATGTGTAAAGTGTGGATTTACCAAGAAATGAAATAGATCAATATTTGCTACTATGAAAGAAATCCTCATGGTATGATGACTATTAGAGGAAGTAGGAACACGGAAGTCAACTCTTTATAGGCAGAAGTCAGAATTGCAACGAAAGAAATATAAGAACTTCTTATTTGGAATTTCGTGTGATAACTATTTGTTAAATGACATTATCAGAGAATGTCGAATGAAGTGAAATGAAATCGGGGATTTGCAAAAATATATGACTTCTTTTGTAGTGCTAATAATTATGACTCAGGTTAGACTATGCACCGATGTTTGTGAAATATTGTTCCAACGTACCTCAGCGATATTTTGATCGTTTGTAAGATCATGTGGCAAAATGCCGCTTTTTGATTAGGAGTTCTTTTAGTTTTGGTATCATCGCGCCCAAATTTATATTTTTCAAAGGTCTTGCCTTGGAAATTGTATGTGATACACTTTGATGTCTTGTGGACGTGAAATTTTAGGTTTCATGTGTTTTCTGGTGCATTAGCACAACTTTAGATGGTTCTTACTTGCGTTCATAATTTATGGCGTTAATAATTTATGGTAACGCATTGGTAATTCTTATATTTTTGATGGTGTTCCAACTTATAGAGTTTCCACTGTTTATGTTGACGCTCGAGTTACGAGGTAGATGATTAAACGAAATAATGATTGATATCGATGTAGGTAAGAGATTCTTGATAAAGGAATCTAGATTTATTATTGACACATATACTTGTGCTTTATTCTTAATTATCAATTGTTATGGCTTTTGGATTTTCTTATAGATATACATATCTATATAATCATATATTTCACATGCTGTAATATACATACCTTTTAAATGTATATAATAGATTCATATTTCCAAAAACCAGTCAGATATTTGGTCATGATACTATTTAGGGAAAATCTTATTACTGGTTTGACATACCATTTATCCCGTCTTATCCGGTTCACGCCGGAGCGGTAATTTCAGTATATCCGGACAAGCTGGAGAGTCTGCTACTCTATACCTAGTTTTGCCGGAGAAAATTTCCTATTTTCCCATAAACAGTATCTTTTCAAGATTTTAAAAGTGCCTCTTTTATTAGGGCTTTTATCCAGAATTAAGAAAATTTGTATTTCCATAATATATCTTTATTCTTGACCAAGTAATAATAAACAAGAATAAATAGCAATTAAATGCTATTGCCTGCTAGTCGTTATTCTTATTGAATACCAATTATACTTATTTATACTTATATAAGTAATTTTATCCTGAAGCTTATATTAAGACAAAATTCTTAAGTTCGAGTCTAAATATCATTCAGAGTGCTATCAGATAATATCAAAATTCTCCGTTTAAACTTAGGTATTATTATAACACCTATTTGCGTATACAAGTGGCTTAGCTTATACTAAGGCATCTTTTCTTATGTTCAAGTCTAAATGCTATCAGATGTGCTACCAGTTAAGTTAATAGCAATCTCCTAACTCTTTTATTTAAGCTTAAGTATTGTTATCACAACACTTATAGGCTTAAAGCAGTGGCTTAGCTCTGATACCACCTTTACTGTCACGACCCCCGACCCCATCCTAGCCGGAATCGGAAGCCGCGAGCAGTCCAGTGGTACCGGTGATTATTTTGAAAAACAATGCAGCAGAAATTTCATCAGGACCGTGAGTTAGGAAAATATCAGAGTTTAGAAACACCAGATTTTTATTTAAATAGATGGAATAAATTCCATGTTTTACAAAGGTAGCTTTTAATAAAACAATATTTCTTAATTTGATTTAATTAATAAAATAAGCCACTTCTTGAAGTCCTTCAGTGCTGGATCCAATCCTTGCTCCAATCTATTGTAATTACCTGAAACGCGTTTTAAAAAGATTTTGTCAGCGGGAAATACTGAGTGAATCATTCATTTTACTAAAAACGACACATTTGTTATAATTCATAGTGTTAAGATCTTTTACAATGTTTCTGATATCAACCAACTACCCACAGTATTTTACCACTCGACCCATTGGCCCACCTGTCCAATGGTGTCTGTGATTATGGTCATATCACCCAATGGCTGCCCCAATGGTGACGATTATCAAGTAATGTGCACAATACCCCACATACCGGCTGTAACTTGGTGATTACATAAACTTAATCACTGTAAGTTATAATTCTGAAAATAATTTGGAGTATTGTAAAACAGTTAACAGCTCACAAACTGTGAGAAAAGAGTTTATAAAAGAAGAATAACTCACAAATCAGCATGCCGGATTGAGTTAACAAACTTCTTGATTCTACTTCTTCCGATAATTAAGCATGCACTTTATTATTCTGGATCTTCTGATAATTTAATAGTTTGTTTGATTGTAAGGGTGTAGTTGGGAGTATTCTTGGTAGTTAAATACATAGTTTAACAGAATGGAATACGTATTGGTGTAAAACCCAAATCAAACCTTAACGGTAATCATGAGATTCGAACCTTAATGAATTTCACAAAAACCGGGTTAATGATCAATACAGCTTTTACGATAACTCACGAGATCAAATTCTCACAACGAATGACAAAGTGCGATACTTAAACATTCATCGAATTAATGATGAACGACAAAGTATGGTACTTAAACTCATTCATCGAATTAACGACGAACGACAAAGTATGATACTTAAACTCATTCATCGAATTAACGACGAACGACAAAGTATAACCCTAATGTGGGCGGCACTTAAACATCCATTGGATATATTGATCGGTCGGAATATGAATCGTAATAGCGATTGAATGATTATTGGGTAGAACACCAACGTATAGAGAAGAAGAAAAGAAATGAGCAAAGAAAAATGAATCCTAAGCTTCCTATTTATAGGTAGGAAATAGGAAATTTCTAGGAAATTTCCCTTGTATTTCTAGGAAGTTTCCTATAGCTTTTCTAGGAAGTTACTTATATCTTCCAGGAAGTTTCCTATCCACAGATATCTATCCTCTTACACCTTCCTAGCACCTTCCTTCGGTATTATCTATTATATATATATATATATATATATATATATATATATATTTCTATTTAGGTGATTAGTAGATCTTGCTTAACTTAATTAATCGTACTTAGCTTAATTAATCTAGTTTAGCTTAATCTCATTTAATTAATACTAAACTTAATTAATAGATTAATTAACCTACTTAGTTAACCTAGCTGCTTAGTTTATTTAATTATTAAGTTTACTTAGCTACTAAGTATTCTAGCAGTTTCCTGTTTTACAAGTTCTAATTTCTAGACACAAGGGAACCCGTATTATTGTATTAATTCAATTCAACTTTAACGATAATCACGAGATAAAACCCTCACAACGATTTACAAGTGCGATACTTAATAATTCAGCGGATTCACAACGAACGACAGAGTATAGCACTCAAACATTCAAGTCGAAATCACGATGAATAACAAAGTATAACTCAATTTGAGCAACACTTAGACAATCGTTGGATAGTTATAATCGATCGGATAAAGTATCGTACCAGTGATTAGAGTTATTACCCTAATAACGAGCAGAGTTTAGGGACTTTAGAGGGTAAAATCCCGAGCTATTATTTACAAAAATAAAAGCTGACGGAAAGAAAAGAATTGAACAGCGATTGAGTTAATACCCGGCATCGTAGCAGCACCCCGCTACACTAATTAGTGATTTCGTGTGTGTTGTGAAGTGAACAGCGAATAACTCGATGCACACAGAAGGTTTATGTGTCGTTTCAACTTCCTCAGGCAAGTCCCAAGGTCGGCTATTTATAGCCAGAAAATAGCCTCGCTTACGGACCGTATGCCTGATCCCTTACGGTCCGTAAGGGAAGTAGGCTGGCTTACGGACCGTATGCCACTTTCCTTACGGTCCGTAAGGGACACCTATTTATCATAGGTCGGCCACGGTTGGGACTAGGCTTGCTGATTCAATGATTTGGTCCAATCAGATTTAAACAACGATTCTTTCATCTAAGTAGTCACTACGCCCTACCCTATCGCTGAGTCTTTGGAAGCGGTTTCACTTAGATAATCGTTCAACTAGGGTTTACCCCCCTTGAGTTTTAGGGGCCCTGATCCTGATTCCGATTGTTCTGAAAATTTTAGGGTTTGTGCAGAATCACTTGGGTGTCTTAATTAGGGTTTCCTTATTGACTAATTATTATCCTAATTATTGATTTTTGTGAGAGTTGTTACAGTTATGGATCGTCAAATTAAAACAATCTAGGGACTAGATGACGCGGTGACGTTTTCGTAAATAACATCACTTTTATTACTGTGGCGCGCTTTCATTAAGGGTAAAAAAGTCTTTTGACTTCTCTACACAAAACGCCCACTAATGAAATAAAACGCCATTAAAATTACTGCCTTAAACCTACAATAGCACACACCATCCTAAATCTAAAAACGCCATTAGATATAAAACGCCAAACTTAATTATAATAAAATCCCGCCTAAAAAACTGCCAAAAAAATCCTATATATACAACATCTCAGACCTTCCATTAAAACACACAAAAACCCAAACACCATATTTAATATATACCATTCGTCTTAGAAACGCCAAAAAACCCAAACATCAAATATCCTCTAAACCAAAACGTTTATTTGAAATTCAGTTTGGTTGTCGGTAAGGTTTCTGTGGCACCTGGAGAAAATCCACAGTCATCTTGATCTAACACCGTACCGTTTTGGTTTGCTTGTTAAATTTTGGGACGAAATTTCTTTCAAGTTGGGGATGATGTGATAACCCGAGATTTCAAGTTCTTTCATTTACGTATCTCTTGTGTGACAATCCTGTTTTGATAAATTGTTTATGTTATGTGAAGTGTTATTGTTTGAAAGATTAGGGTTGTGAGGATTGTTGAATTTGTTTAATGAACTGTTTTGTTGGTTGTAAAAAAAAACTTAAGAATTATTATGTTACATAAGGTTTTTCGTCCCACACCCAACATGACAAAACATAGGTCTTTCGTCTACTTCATGCTCGACGAAAGATAGGTCTTTCGTCGGCCCAGGTTTCTTCGAAGCCCAGTAAGGGCCCAGTACACTTATGCGAGTATATTACGTAGAACTGTCGTTAGTCGTCACATAACTGACCAATTGAAAACCCTAGAACTATCTCTTCTGTGCGGCGATAACTTTGAGTTCTCGAAGCTCTCAATACCGATCAAACTTATCGTTCTCGGTATCTTGGTTAGTGCCCATCATTATTATTACGCTTGATTACTATGAATATTTGATGATTGATTAATATGATTGCATGAATGATGACCGTTAACCGAAACCCTATGTGGTGATGAAAAACAGATGTCTTAATATAATTCGATTGGGGTGTTTGTGTGTTAACTTTATGTGAAACTAAGGGTTTCATCTACGACATAGTGCAGTTAAAATGGATGAATGATTACGATGCTCGTTCATGTTAATTTCAATGGTTAGATCTTGTGGTCAATGAGTGTATATGCTTGATCTTGGGTTCGTAATCAATTGATGTGTTGTTTGATTAAACTGTTATGATTTGTATGAATGATGATTACTCATTACTAGTATGCGTGATTATTATTTGATCTGTTGTTAGATCTGTTTGGGTATTGCTAAATTGGGTAGCATACGGCTGGAGGAAAGAAAGTATAACTGTTTAACTAGGGTTATGGCGAAACACAGTAGTCATTCGCTACACCTCATCTTGATGAAACATATTAGTCTTTCGCCGAAATGGTTCACGACGAAACATGGAAGTCTTTCGCTGGTAGGGTCTTTCGCCGTGAAGGCTGCTGTTACGTGACAGAACCTTTAATCAGTAGAGTCTTATGTAGTTGTGACTTGCATATGATTGAGTAACTGCTAAGTGATACATAATGATCTTTGCTATGTGTGCAAACTCTGGATATACGTGACTTGATTGATTGCAAAACTGATTTCATTGGTAACCACGTTAGGGTTGGTTGATTAACTTGGAAACGGGTAACTAAACAAACCGAGCAAACCAAGGTGAGTTCACTGCTTTTTCTCCAAGCATGCGTCCCGAGGAGGGACATCTGGTAACCGTTCCGGGGAGGAACGTCGGGTTATTGGGATGTTGGTTATTACACTCATTTCTATCATTAAGTCCCACCATATACCGATTAGTTGCCGGGGAGGCAACGAGGTTATTAGTTGATAGCGCTACTAGGTTTGGCACCCTCACACCGTACCGGGGAGGATGGTCGTGAACTAATTACCTTAACCACTTGACCAATGTATGATAGAGCATTGGGGTTTGGGCAAATAATCTACAGCCATCTGCGGTAATCGAGTTAATAACGACATCAAATCATTGAATTTTTTTTGTACTCATATCTGGTAACTAAAACGTGTTAACAAACTTTGAACTCACCAGCGTCGTCTGACACACTTGTCTACATGCTTGCAGGTCGTTAGATTCTTGATTATGGACTTGCTATTTGGGAGTGCTGGAGTGGTCATGGATCGAGACTCTTGGATACTTGTTACATTGGTTTTGAACACTTGTTTTGAAACAGTTGATTAACAATTTACTATATGCTTCCGCTGAACATTTACTTTGGTTTTAACTTATGAATTGGATTTATATTATGAAATGAATCGAATGTTTTATTTAAATATTTATTATTGGTTCAATGTGATTGGTGGCTTGGATCCTGGTACGTCACACGTCCCGCGGTGTTCCCGCATGTGGTATTTTGGGGGTGTGACAGTTTGGTATCAGAGCCAGGTTATAGTGAACTAGGTTTTAAAACGTTTTTATAAAACCAGACTATAACCGAACAACTTCTAAATCGACCATGACACTCAACTCCAGATTGCAAGGTTCGTCTTCTGTTTACTTTATGCATTACTTGCTTAGTAGTTACAGACACACGACTTGCATGAAACAACATATTTGACACCTTGATGTGATTTCCTGTGCTGCATGTCTTAGTGGAGCTAGATAGTGTGGCACTACCCTCCGACTTTTGTGATTATTAATCCTGTAATGCCTTTCGTGTTACTATTTGAATGTGGGGGGAACTTTTAGCGCAAGTTAAGAAGCACTGAGATAAACATGCAAATTGCCTTATTATTATGGGTGCACACATAATAATAATGTGAGTTGCATTTGAGTCCTAGTGAGGCTTAACGAGTGTGAGAAGGGTACTGCCCTATTGTTTGGTGTAAACTTTGTAGTATGTAGATGTCAACGTGAGATTTGACTCCTACCTTATCTCGATTCTTAAACTTGTTCCCTCTCCTTATACAGAAACATGAGTGGATGAGGCCATGGACGTGGACACATCGCGATGACTCAGGCTGAGTTGACAAATCTGATTAACACCCGTGTGGCTGAGGCATTATGTGACAACCGGTAATTTAGGACCTTAATTACGTGATTAACAAGCGATTTACACAACATTAAATAGTGTTTACAACGCAAATTAACTTAATTAGGGCCTCAATAAGCTTAGGAACGCTTATGCGGTTCTACAGTGCGTGTGTGACGATCTGCGAAGAGACTGTTGGAAATTAAACGGTAATAAACTGAAACCATATGAAATACTAACGACACCGACAAATATGGATGTTACACGAATATTTTTATGCTTATGGAGTTTGGGTTGCGATATCGGGTCTCGTAAGAATTACGGGCCACTTACACATGAGATGAGCTTGTAGGCCCTGGGCCCAAGCCCAAAACCCACAAGCCTAAACCTACACTTAATATATTAGACCTATTAAGATCTCTACTAGATATTGCAAAACCTGTATAAAATCTTTACAAATCTTGCCAAAATCCTAGTAAATCTTTAAAGATTTTTGTCTCAAAGATTTGAAACAAAAAATCCATACAAGATCTCTAGAGATCTCACCTAAATCTCTATATAAAACACCCTCCATCTTCTCCAAATTAAATCACAAACACACAGAACTCTTTACACTCAAAATATACACACAGATATTACTCTCCTCTCTCCCTTTGTCTGCATATCAATTTACACACACACAAAACACAACACTGAGATTTTTTTTACTCTCATCTTCCCCATAATCTATACTATAACAAATACCCACACAAAATCAAACACCCACCCCCGCATCCCTCGGTTCCCTCTTTCCAGGCGACACCCACCTTCTCCTCTTGACAACAAAACGGACCACCACCACCGTCCGGTGGTGGTGAGCGACAGCTGCAGAAACGGAGCGGGAGAGAGAGAGGCAATGAAAGAGACAGAAGCGAGAGAGACGACGAGATTGATAGATCGAGAGGAGAAAGAGAGTGACGGCGGAGAAGAAGCGGCGCCGCCGCTCATGGCGGCGGCGGCAGTGGCGGTGGTTCGGGTCTCGGTCTGACGAATTTCCGGTAAAAACCCATCTCCTTCATCTTTGTTTCTGAAACTTGATGTTGCTGAAGATGTAGTAATTTTCGAGTAGTTTTGAGTATGGTTCCGACTTGTTCAGGCCAAATTTGGGAAGACTTGCGAGTCTCGGCTCACCCACAGGTTGGTTCGGATCGGACCTGGTCAAGTCTTGGATGGTCAACAACAGTCAAAGTTTGGTCAACCGCTCGGGTCAACAGTGGGCAAGTTTGTTTTGGGTCAAGCATGGATCGGACGAGTCAGATTCGCTCGTTTAACTCAGCGAGTCGACTCGGTCAAACCCGAGTCAACTCGGTCAGCACAGTCAAACCGAGTCAACTCAGTTGACCCGGTCAACTCAGTCTGCGGTTCGACGCGAGAGATTTGGTAAAAATTGACGACGTGTTTAATATTTACGTTATATTTTTTGTTTTAATACTTACGTGACTAACGAGCTCAAACCCATTTCGGAACAGTATTTAGTTTACATTTTAAACATATGATGAAAATTAACATATTGATATTGAGTATATTGTTTATTGAATTTCGATAAAATAACGACGACTTGTGTCGTCGGGGGCGTCCTAAAACAGAGGAAACTCTGCCCGATTTCCGAGAAAATCCGTAAAATAAAACATGTTTTAAAGCAAACCAAAACAGATCAAGTAACTGTTATGAAATAACTACAAATGTATGTTATTTCCGCCGGCACTTTATAACTTGCAAAAAAAAACGACGACGACGCAAACTATTATACAAAATAAATATAGTTATTATTATATTTATTTCAAACATAAACTCGAATCCTTTTATAAATAAATATAGTATCTATATTTATTTCAAACATCGCGTAACACGAATTCGTTTTATAAAAATAAATACAGTTTTTATATTTATTTCAAATATCGTACCACACGAATTCCTTTATAAAAATAATTATAGCTTTAAATTTATTACAAACTTCAAACAAACTCGTTGATACTTTCGCAAAATAAATATAACTTTTTATATTTATTACAAACGCCAAAATGGCACATACGTATATTTTGACAAATAGTATACAAGACGCAACAGATATATAATACAAGTTTATTATATATTACTTTCGTACGAATATTCCTATATACATAAACGACTTCTCGGGGCGACAAAGTATAACTTAATCATTTGTATTAAGTTAACAACTTATCGTCAACGATTCGGTAGAGCTCGGTAACACGTAGTTTAGTTACCGCTTTTATTTAGAAACTTATAAGATATTCTATCTTAGGAATATTGTAGAATGCACGCTAGCGAGTCTCGTCTTGGAAACGACATCACGAAGTCGTATATAGCTTGCTTTGCACATGAATATTCAGGTGAGTTCATAACCCCACCTTTTCACTGTTTTACATTTTTCTAAATGTTTTCGGGGGTGGAAAGACATGCACTTTTTGCAAAGCATACAAGAATTACATATTTCTAAACCATTTTACAAGCAAGTTTTAACTGACACAAATGGTTTACGAAGAGCTTATGTTTCATACCGGTTTTCAAACAAGCATATTTTTCGAAATATGCATACACACGAATTCTAAACCCAGTTAGTTCATGCTCCCCCTTTTCTTTTAACTGTTTTCAGTTTTATAACTTCGGGGGTGAAATACATGTTACAAATGTTACAATGTTTACAAATGGTATGTTGGATACAAAAACAAGAAGCACTCTTGGTGATAACTAGTACCAAGTATGATGCGTTTTGAGGTACGAGAAATCGTGTCACGAATAGGGTACCATAAGCACCATTAATCGTGTACATACTTAGACCGTAGAACAAAAGGTTAGATCTAACGGGTATCCGGGCAGCCACACTCTTGGTGAAAACTAGTACCGAGCAGTGCTTTTGTGTCTCCGTCGTGAATCGACAACTAGAAAAATGCCTATGGTTTGGTGACTTCCTATGTCGTGTCACATGTTAATGGCCTTGCAACCCATTAACAACCTTGATACATACAAGAATACCTTATTTATACAAGATTCATACCACAAGAGTACTTTATTATACAAAGAATACTGGATTTATACAAAAATACTTGATTTATACAAGAATACTGGATTTATACAAGAATACTGGATTTATACAAGAATACTGGATTTATACAAGAGTACTTGATTTATAGAAGAATACTTAATTTATACAAGATACATACAATGTTTTCATACAAAGTTTCCATATAACTTGACAAGAAAATGATTTTAAATTCGTTTTCTCAACAATACTTCAAAAACTGGTTATTCAAAAAGATTTATTTCAAATTTTTTACAAACAAACTATGAACTCGCTCAACTTTATGTTTATTTTTCGCATGTTTCTTTCTCAGGTTGCTTTTCATAGTTATGGCATGGTTGGAATAGGAGAACCATGTGGAGTCGAATACTTAGTGGCGTTCATTTTCTAAAAGACTTAACTTTTTTGCTTCCACTGTGCAATGAAGATACCAGTCCAGTCACGCCAATGCTCTGATAATTTAGGGGTGTGACAGATTGGTATCAGAGCTATAGGTTACAACGAATAAGGTTTTCTGTAGGATTACCTAGGCTCTAACCTCACTTTTCTCTGGGACTTAGACTATTAAGACGTTGAATACATACAGAACGCATAGTACTTGAATATGGTCTCCAACCGTTGCCGAAAAACAAACAGTCAAAGTTTTGTTTTCAAACATACGCTATTGTGGTGTTTTATACATGGTACACAAAAACAGTCGCATACAGTACACAAAACTCTGAGAGTTTAGGAAATATGCATTTAAGACCTTCGAAAACCAATGTTGAAATTCATTAAAGGTCATCACGTAGGAACCACGTTTATTAACTTGGGAAAACGCCATTATTGTGTCATCTATGCTATTTTTAACCAAGCAGGTAACCTACGCAAAACAAAGCACGGGCGTGCAAGATTTCACGAAACTCAATCTACATGACGACAGAGATTGAAGTACGTTACATACGACTTTCGAGGAAGCGGCAGTTTGGCACGCGGTCCTGCAAACGACACGAGTCATGCTAAGGAGAAGACGTATGTCTCCGCATTCCCCCTAACTCAATAACGACGAATACGTTATGTCCGACATTTCATGGTAAAGTCACCCAACAACTGATTATCACATGAAACCCCAGGTAAAGTCCTTGAATTTCTTTATTGAAATTCCGACTTTTGCATCTAGTGAGTAGATTTTCGCATCTCTACTCCTTTTAATGGTCATTGTATCACGATCATTCTTTCATTATAGCGAATATTCAATTGCTTCATTCATATGTTACGCATGCATCGTTTGTTACGCATGTGGTTTCGTTTTGAATAAGCGTTTCATTTGTTCCGAGTCGTAGTGGACTTGTTTGGTCTATGACTCCATTAAGTTGTTTGTTGATTTCGACACCTTGTGATGGTGTTTTCACTAATTGAAGCTTGCGCTAAGTTCGTTTACGCATCTCATGCACGAATTTAAATATTTATTTATTGATTTGCTTTAAATCCGATTTGATTATCATATTTAAGCGTCTTAACACAATTGTGTGTAATGACAATGGTACACAAATTCATTGCACATTCCGGTGTACCTACTAAAGTTTCTTTCAACATCGATCGAATATTTTGCGATATTTATTGCTTCTTCGTCTTCGATCGAAAACACTATTTCTTTGATGTTTCATTTTCAATTGAAAATCCTATGACGTCATTTGAAACAAACTTTCAGATTCACTTTATTGCGCTTTCATTTGACTTCAGACACATTGGATTTGTTTGATCACCGCTATTATTGAATTGTTTCATTAACTACGACACCTTGTGGCGTCAGTAGAACTTACAGCTTGGGCTGATCATGATCGAGCAATTCATACAAAACAATTTCGTTTGGGCTTGTTGATTCTAAGCTTCTCCTAGCGAATGTTATTGTTTCTAACATTCATTTACATATTGTAAACGTCCATTGGAATTCTTTTGGTAGAAATTCCTCTTTTATTGGACCCCTGTTAACTTGATCACACTAGTGACTGTATTAGTATGCCTCGTTTCCTTTGACATTATTCGTATTTACTTACAAATAACGTAACTCTAAGGAGTTGACATAGTCTAAATTACGAGGATGAAATTTTATTAACAGGGGGAGAATGTGACAACCGGTAATTTACGCTATTAATTACGTGATTAACAAGCGATTTACGCAACATTAAATAGTGTTTACGACGCAAATTAACTTAATTAGGGCCTCAGTAAGCTTAGGAACGCTTATGCGGTTCTACAGTGCGCGTGTGACGATCTGCGAAGAGACTGTTGGAAATTAAACGGTAATAAACTGAAACCGTACGAAATACTGACGACACCGACAAATATGGATGTTACACGAATATTTTTATGCTTATGGAGTTTGGGTTGCGATATCGGGTCTCGTAGGAATTACGGGCCACTTACACATGAGATGGGCTTGTGGGCCCTGGGCCCAAGCCCAAAACCCACAAGCCTAAACCTACACTTAATATATTTGACCTATTAAGATCTCTACTAGATATTGCAAAACCTGTATAAAATCTTTACAAATCTTGCCAAAATCCTAGTAAAATCTCTAAAGATTTTTGTCTCAAAGATTTGAAACACAAAATCCATACAAGATTTCTAGAGATCTCACCCAAATCTCTATATAAAACACCCTCCGTCTTCTCCAAATTAAATCACAAACACACAGAACTCTTTACACTCAAATATACACACAAATATTACTCTCCTCTCTCCCTTTGTCTGCATATCAATTTACGTGACTAACGAGCTCGAACCCATTTAGGAACAATATTTAGTTTACATTTTAAACATATGATGAAAATTAACATATTGATATTGATATTGATATTGATATTGATATTGAGTATATTGTTGATTGAATTTCTATAAAATAACGACGACTTGTGTCGTCGGGGGCGTCCGAAAACAGAGGAAACTCTGCCCGATTTCCGAGAAAATCCGTAAAATAAAACATGTTTTAAAGCAAACCAAAACGGATCAAGTAACTTTTATGAAATAACTACAAATGTATGTTGTTTCCACCGGCACTTTATAACTTGCAAAAAAACGACGACGACGCAAACTATTATACAAAATAAATACAGTTATTATTATATTTATTTCAAACGTAAACTCGAATCATTTTATAAATAAATATAGTATATATATTTATTTCAAAAATCGCGTAACACGAATTCGTTTTATAAAAATAAATACAGTTTTTATATTTATTTCAAATATCGTACCACACGAATTCCTTTATAAAAATAAATATAGCTTTATATTTATTACAAACTTCAAACAAACTCGTTGATACTTTCGCAAAATAAATATAACTTTTTATATTTATTACAAACGCCGAAACGGCACATACGTACATTTTGACAAATAGCATACAAGACACAACAAATATATAATACAAGTTTATTATATATTACTTTCGTACGAATATTCCTATATACACAAACGACTTCTCGGGGCGACAGTATAACTTAATCATTTGTATTAAGTTAACAACTTATCGTCAACGATTCGGTAGAGCTCGGTAACACGTAGTTTAGTTACTGCTTTTATTTAGAAACTTATAAGATATTCCATGTTAGGAATATTGTAGAATGTACGCTAGCGAGTCTCGTCTTGGAAACGACATCAGGAAGTCGTATATAGCTAGCTTTGCACAGGAATATTCAGGTGAGTTCATAACCCCACCTTTTCAATGTTTTACATTTTTCTAAATGTTTTCGGGGTGGAAAGACATGCACTTTTTGCAAAGCATACAAGAATTACATATTTCTAAACCATTTTACAAGCTAGTTTTAACTGACACAAATGGTTTACGAAAAGCTTATGTTGCATACCGGTTTTCAAATAAGCGTATTTTTCGAAATATGCATACTGATGTGCACAAAATGCAACATATAAATTACATCAATTGTTGCATAAAACTAACCCTTTTTTAGTACTAATGTTGGAAAAAGTGTGCTTTTGTCTTCCTTTTGTATTTTCAGGATTAAATGAGCTCAAATAAACAAAAGAAGCAAAAAGGCATCTAAATCTAACATAAATACAAGAAAAGGAGCAAAACGTGGCAAAACAAGAAGACAGAAGACTGAACACGCCCCGTGCTCAGTGAGCACGGGGGTGTGCCCAAGTGTCAGCAGAAAAGACAGTTGTAGAAGCTTCCATCGCCCACCACGGGGCCGTGCTTAGCGGACACGAGCCGTGGTCAACTATAAGATTCGCGGAATCCAGGCAAATCTTGATTGTACAGATATGCTTCTGCACACGGGGTCGTGCTCAGTGGACACGGGGGCGTGGTCAACTAATGCAGACAAACTGCATTTAATGAAGAAAGAGAGGAGGATGGACACGGGGCTGTGCCCAATGGACACGGGGCCGTGCCCGAGCTTCTGTTCAGCCTATAAATAGGACTGCTTGGAGCTCTTGCAACTCATCCCTTGGCACACCACCTCTCTCACACTTCACCCACCACCATCACAACACCATCATCCATTGTCCATCATAGAGTGTGTGAGTCGTCTCGGGATCCAAGATTGATCGTAAGAGTTCTTGACAATCAAAGGCCATGTTTGCCTAAGTCTCTTACATCACTTGGTGAAGACAAATGTTTAGTGTAATACTTTTTATTTTTAATCTTTTGCACTTTTTAATTGGTTTTGTATTAATGACTTTAATTACTTGTTTCTTATGTTGAAGGTGATTGTTCCTTATCGTTTGTCCGTGGTGTCTTGGCATTATTTTACTGTCTATATAAAATAAAAGATTTTCAACATTCATATCTCCACGGTCTATATGGAGGTATGTTGGCTACCTGGTCGGGGGTTAAGGGAACGATTTGGTAAGAGTCTTGCCGTTGTTCAGTGTATAGATCCTGCAAAGGATCTGGGTCAAATTTAGTAGGACCTCCTTCAATACCCATCGGTATTGGATGGCGGGGGTCCAAACTCTTTGATCCCCTCATAAGTTAAACTACTATTAAAACCTTAACCCAGCTTCTTAGGACTGTATCCTTGCTGACTCAGACTACTTAGCCGAGGGTAACGTCGCCTTCAAAAGAGGGGCCTACCACATTATGCATTAATGACTTAATTAATTATTTTTCAATAATCCGACCCTTTAGGATTGTATCCTTGCTGACTCAAACTACTGGGTTGAGGGTAACGTCACCTTCAAAAGAGGGGCCTACTACAATAACTAAGATAATCTCTTAAACAAGTGCAAAAGTGCGAAAATAATCAAAGGTTACACTACACACGAGTCGGATCTAAGTGATTCATCTTTTCTATCTGTTTTTATTTTTGTTTTATTTTCAGCATTTTAGTTAGTTTTATTTTTCTAGTTTAAAAACCTTTTTCTAACATTTTGATTTGATTAGACGTTGAGGATAAACCGGTACTAAAAGCTCTTGTGTCCTTGGACGACCTCGGTATCTTACCAACACTATACTACGTCCACGATGGGTGCACTTGCCCATATGTGTGTTTAGTGTTAGTGAATATCGTGTTTATAAATTTAAAACTTGGCTGAAAAGTGTAAAAAGGGCTTAAAATATACACCTAAAACATATATACACACTGACACGCATCACATACACGAATTCTAAACCCAGTGAGTTCATGCTCCCCCTTTTATTTTAACTGTTCTCACTTTTATAACTTCGGGGGTGAAATACATGTTACAAATAATCTCTTAAACGAGTACATGTTGAGGGTAACGTCACATTCAAAAGAGGGGCCTACTACAATAACTAAGATAATCTCTTAAACGAGTGCAAAAGTGCAAAAATAATCAAAGGTTACACTACACACGAGTCAGATCCAAGTGATTCATCTTGTCTATCTGTTTTTATTTTTATTTTATTTTTCAGCATTTTAGTTAGTTTTATTTTCTTAGTTTAAAAACGTTTTTTCTAACATTTTGATTTGATTAGACGTTGAGGATAAACCGGTACTAAAAGCTCTTATGTCCTAGGACGACCTCGGTATCTTACCAACACTATACTACGTCCACGATGGGTGCACTTGCCCATATGTATGTTTAGTGTTAGTGAATATCGTGTTTATAAATTTAAAATTTGGCTAAAAGGTGTAAAAAAGGCTTAAAATATGCACCTAAAACATATACACACTGACACGCATCAAGTTTTTGGCGTCGCTGCCGTGGACACAAGGATTTTAAGAAAGTTAGGAATCAGCGGCCTAATCAAATTTTTTTATTTAATTTTTTAAGATTTTCTTAATTTTTCAGCTTTTGCAGAACTCAGCACGGGCCGTGCCCGCTGAACACGCCCCGTGCCCAATCATTGGAACTGGCAATCCTGTTTTAAGTCAGACAGTAAACTGAATACGGGGTCGTGCCCACTCAACACGCCCCCGTGCCCAAGATTCAGTTACTGAAAACAGAACCGTGAGATCCCGACGGTTGGTAATTTCTGACACAAACATGAGTGATAGTGATACTTTTTACTTTCGGCACTCTTATGGTACGTGGTGTCAAATATGTGGAGGCTCTCATAAAGAATTAGAATGTTTCTTTCTAAATTATAAGCCCCACTATATAGACCCATCGTTTCCCTGTATCCTTAAGAGGGGCGAAAGTAAAAATAATCCTTATCTCTCCCTCGAATGCGCCCAACCAGACATTCTAGGAGAAATGCTCCTCGATTAACTATTTCAACTAGAAGATCTAGTTCTTAATTGGTTAAAAGAACTTAAGACGGATTTCCTTAATTCACCTCAAGACAATGACCAAGAAGAATTGTTGGGGTCACATTCAATTAAAAACAACATCGTTGTTCCCGAAGTTACCTTCAACTCTAGCGAAGACTTGGACGATAGTCGTCCCTGTGCCGATTGTGCCGTGAAGGACTCTCCATTGACTTCGTTCGATGCATACATAGACCTGAGCAATTCGGCATACACCTTCTTTAACGAGAGCCCGGGAAAGGGTTGGACTTGTCCACCTACATTTAGCATAGGAATCACCCTCACCGACAACCTCTTGCGTTCTCGTCTTTATCTAGAGCAATTATGGTACCTTAGGCACTTTGGGGTTGTTCCATTTAGTAAGGAACCACCCGATCCGGATAAGTTCCTTAAAAATAGACAAACTTCATAATCAGCCCTTCGACACGAGGCCGTGCCCAGGCCAACACACCCCCGTGTCCGCCAAAAGATTCCCTTCTGACTTTACGTCAGAATACGGACAAAATGTGTCAGGATCTTGCCTGCACACGGGGCCGTTTTCAGACGACACGGGGCCGTGTCCAGCATGCTGTCGTTTTCTATAAATGCAGCTAAGAATCCTGCACATTTGGACCATCCAGGGACAGAGATTTGAAGGGATCTTCTCTCCTACTATCCTAGGTATGTTCTAAAAGAAGGTTCTAACAAACCATCTTGTCCTTTCCTCTTTTATCATTTCCTTCTTCTTCATCTTTCTTGCTCCAAAACCTCCATTAAAGCTTAAGATTTCAAGCTTTATTGCAAGGATTGTTGAGTTTTGTTCAAGAAATCTTGTTAAAAATAAGTTGTATAACGTTGTTTTAAGTTATTATTACTCAAAAAGGCTTCACAAATTGGAAAAATAACTTGAAACTTCAAGATTCCTTGTTCCAAAATTCTGCAGAAAGGTGAACACGGGCCCCTGTTCATTGAGCACAGGGCCGTGTCCAAAGTACGGTTTCATCAAAATAAGCTATTTCTGGTTTGTTTTCGTAGAATGTCAAGTCAAAACAGTGGAACATCTTCTGCACATTCAAGAAACAGTCGAAGAGAGAGAAGGTCTTCAATTGAAGCTACTCTCGTACGCTACGTCATGGCTTTACGAGAAGCTCTTGATGAAATGACTTCAGTAGAGGAGGTCCTAATAGACCGTATAAATTATCTTACGGTTGGGCTGGAAAACAGTTTTCAAGAAATTAACCTCTTGCACCAGAGGTTAAACATTCTTGTAACACCTCCCATGGAACCAATCCTCCCTCAAGAGGATTGGAACGTAGCGCTTGGAGTCAACAATCCTACCGGATGGGATGACATTCCAGCGGAGCCTCCACTTGAAAATCTACAAGAAGTTCCGGTGGAAGTTGTACCCCCTCAAACCGACGCCAACGAGCCCGCCTTCCTCCTTCCAAGGGAGATAGAGGAGTGGCTCGCTGACATGTAAGGAACCCATGCCCGGAGGAAGGAGTTCTTTGAAGCCGCATCTAACCGCAAGAATTATTTTTTCGGAAATTTTGCTAATTAAAATAACTTTTAGGCTAGAACTTCTTGGTTTAAGCTTCTTGTGCTTCATTTAACTTGCTTATCTAAATTACTAGCTTTTTAGGATAATGTAATTTTCTCTATGACTTTAATGAAATGATGGTTTTAGTGTTTGGATGATGTTGTAATGGTTAAAACACACTCGGGATGGTAAAGGATAACAAGGGAAACTTGCACCAGCACCCCATGCACAAAAACAGGGCCATCCGACAAAATTTCTTCGTTACAGCAAGTTCGGCACGGGCCGTGTCCACCCGACACAGCCCCGTGCTGCACAGTCTGCAGAAAACGCCCAGATCAGGTAAACTGGACACGGGCCGTGTTCACTGAACACGCCCCCGTGCCCAGGCTTCTGTTTCTTTTTACAAACTTCTGTTACTGGCACTTGAACACGGGGCCGTGCTTTAACACCCTTTTACACATTCAATCAACCTAAAAACTTATTTTTGTGACACATTGAGGACAATGTGTAATTTAAGTGTGGGGGGGGGGGGCTAAAAACTTGAATCTTGCAAGTCCTAATTAACAAGCCTTACACAAAACTCTATTGGAACCGCTAATCACCTTAAATTTTTTTTCTAAAATTTTCATTTTTTACTTGTCTAGGTTTAAGTTGGGAATTTCAAGTTCTAACAAGGTTATATTTTTACAAATTTACAACCGATAGCGTCGTGATAAAAAGAACCAACATAAGAAAATTATGAAACGGCATGACAAGCTTAGTTAAAATTTGATTATATATACTTGATCACATAAAAAACCCATTCCCACAAAAGTGAGTTTTGAGCCTTTATTGAGCATACAAATACATATCTTTACACTAAATGCTCATTTTTCGTTTCTTGTGTGAATAGCCGCTTGGTTCTTACAACTCTAGAACTTGCCACAACCATGCATTCCCGGTCCTTACCAACTTAAACCCGAGTAAGTAAATGATGGAGGCATTAGGACTAACCCTTTTTCTTTCTACACCATTATTTTTCAATTTTTTTTACCACCTACCCAAAATCCCCCTAGTTAACCCCTTTGAGCCTAAACCTTTTCATTTCTTAACCCAAAACAAACACCCTTTTTACCCACCAAAACCCTTTTTTATTTTAACCCTTTCTTTTAGTAACAAAGCTCGGTTTTTATTATGTCATATGTTGAAAAAAAAGTTGAATGATATGATGAAACCAAATAAACAAACAAGTTCATCAAAAATAACTTTGTTTGAAAGAAATGGTTCATCAAAATAAAAATTGTCAAAAATAAAAAGTCTTTCAAAAAACCGATGCTTTTTACGCTTTTCGCCCTTTTACTAACCACTAACCCAACCACCCACCTTTAGCCGAAGCCTAACCCTTCACCCAAAAAGTCCTCTTGATATTTACAAAGGTATATAGTTAAAAAGGAGGAGGATTGATTGCTTGGCAAGCTTATGGTAGGAGTAAGTTCCATGCCGCTCTCGAGTGATCCACTAAAAATACACCTTCGGCCGAGTGTTGAGTGATCCCCCGTGAGGTATGTGAACTTGTATATAAATGGAATTTTAAAAAGGCATGTTATGCCCTAATAAGTAATTTATCTTATGAAACGTTTTAATAAATCATGATGAATAGGATTGTATATAAATAAAAATAAAACTCAATAAAGAATCTTGGAAATCCCGACACTCTATGACAAGCCCAAAAACCTTCTCTTCTACCCATTCCATTTGGGAGTGAAAAAGCCACATTATAAAGAGTTTTACTTGAGGACAAGCAAAGATTCAAGTGTGGGGGTATTTGATGTGCACAAAATGCAACATATAAATTACATCAACTGTGGCATAAAACTAACCCCTTTTTAGTACTAATGTTGGAAAAAATGTGCTTTTGTCTTCCTTTTGTATTTTCAGGATTAAATGAGCTCAAATAAACAAAAGAAGCAAAAAGGCAGCTAAATCTAACATAAATACAAGAAAAGGAGCAAAACGTGGCATGCCCGACCTCCCGACAGCATCTTCCCAAGCAAAACAAGAAGACAGAAAACTGAACACGCCCCGTGCTCAGTGAGCACGGGGGCGTGCCTAAGTGTCAGCAGAAAAGACAAAGTTGTAGAAGCTTCCATCGCTCTCCACGGGGCCGTGCTCAGCGGACACGGACCGTGGTCAACTATAAGCTTCGCGGAATCCAGGCAAATCTTGATAGTACAGATATGCTTCTGCATACAGGGTTGTGCTCAGCCGACACGGGGGCGTGGTCAACTAATGCAGACAAACTGCATTTAATGAAGAAAGAGAGGAGGATGGACACGGGGCCGTGCCCAATGGACACGGGGCCGTGCCCGAGCTTCTGTTCAGCCTATAAATAGGAGTGCTTGGAGCTCTTGCAACTCATCCCTTGGCACACCACCTCTCCCACACTTCACCCACCACCCACCACCATCACAACACCATCATCCACCACCATCATCCATTGTCCATCATAGAGTGTGTGAGTCATCTCGGGATCCAAGATTGATCGTAAGAGTTCTTGACAATCAAAGGCCATGTTTGCCTAAGTCTCTTACATCACTTGGTGAAGACAAGTGTTTAGTGTAATACTTTTTATTTTTAATCTTTTGCACTTTTTAATTGGTTTTGTATTAATGACTTTAAGTACTAGTTTCTTATGTTGAAGGTGATTCTTCCTTATCGTTTGTCCGTGGTGTCTTGGCATTATTTTACTGTCTATATAAAATAAAAGATTTTCACCATTCATATCTCCACGGTCTATATGGAGGTATGTTGGCTACCTGGTCGGGGGTTAAGGGAATGGTTTGGTAAGAGTCTTGCCATTGTTTAGTGTATAGATCCTGCAAAGGACATGGGTCAAATTTAGTAGGACCTCCTTCAATACCCATCGGTATTGGATGGCGGGGGTCCAAACTCTTTGATCCCCTCATAAGTTAAACTACTATTAAAACTTTAACCCAGCTACTTAGGACTGTATCCTTGCTGACTCAGACTACTTAGCCGAGGGTAACGTCGCCTTCAAAAGAGGGGACTACCACATTATGCATTAATGACTTAATTAATTATCTTTCAATAATCCGACCCTTTAGGATTGTATCCTTGCTGACTCAAACTACTGGGTTGAGGGTAACGTCACCTTTAAAAGAGGGGCCTACTACAATAATTAATATAATATCTTAAACAAGTGCAAAAGTGCGAAAATAATCAAAGGTTACACTACACATGAGTCGGATCCAAGTGATTCATCTTGTCTATCTGTTTTTATTTTTATTTTATTTTCAGCATTTTAGTTAGTTTTATTTTTCTAGTTTAAAAACCTTTTTCTAACATTTTGATTTGATTAGACGTTGAGGATAAACCGGTACTAAAAGCTCTTGTGTCCTTGGACGACCTCGGTATCTTACCAACACTATACTACGTCCACGATGGGTGCACTTGCCCATATGTGTGTTTAGTGTTAGTGAATATCGTGTTTATAAATTTAAAACTTGGCTGAAAAGTGTAAAAAGGGCTTAAAATATACACCTAAAACATATATACACACTGACACGCATCACATACAAACGAATTCTAAACCCAGTGAGTTCATGCTCCCCCTTTTATTTTAACTGTTCTCACTTTTATAACTTCGGGGTGAAATACATGTTACAAATGTTACAATGTTTACAAATGGTATGATGGATACAAAAACAAGAAGCACTCTTGGTGATAACTAGTACCAAGTATGATGCGTTTTGAGGAATGATACGAGAAATCGTATCACGAATAGGGTACCATAAGCACCACTAATCGTGTACATACTTAGACCGCAGAACAAAAGGTTAGATCTAACGGGTGTCCGGGCAGCCACACTCTTGGTGAAAACTAGTACCAAGCAGTGCTTTTGTGTCTCTGTCGTGAATCGACAACTAGAAAAATGCCTATGGTTTGGTGACTTTCTATGTCATGTCACATGTTAATGGCCTTGCAACCCATTAACAACCTTGATACATACAAGAATACCTTATTTATACAAGATTCATACCACAAGAGTACTATATTATACAAAGAATACTGGATTTATACAAGAATACTTGATTTATACAAGAATACCGGATTTATACAAGAATACTGGATTTATACAAGAATACTGGATTTATACAAGAGTACTTGATTTATACAAGAATACTTGATTTATACAAGATACATACCATATTTTCATACAAAGTTTCCATATAACTTGACAAGAAAATGATTTTAAATTCGTTTTCTCAACAATACTTCAAAAACCGGTTATTCAAAAAGATTTATTTCAAATCTTTTACAAACAAACTATGAACTCGCTGAACTTTATGTTGATTTTTCGCATGTTTCTTTCTCAGGTTGCTTTTCAAAGTTATGGCACGGTTGGAATAGGAGAACCATGTGGAGTCGAGTACTTAGTGGCGTTCATTTTCTAAAAGACTTAACTTTTTTGCTTCCGCTGTTCAATGAAGATACCAGTCCAGTCACGCTAATGCTCTGATAATTTCGGGGTGTGACACATTAGCAGCCTATCAAGCTGGTACGATATGTGCCAAATCTTCTTTATTCTTGTGTCGCGTACACAACTCTTACCCTTGTGTTGTATTTTCCTTTCGTCCATTAGGTCAGCAAGCGAATCAGAATCAAAACCATCCGCCTGCTTGCACTTTCAAGACGTTTATGGATTGTAAGCCACAGACATTTAGTGGGACTGAAGGGGCTGTGGGGTTACTACGTTGGTTTGAGAAGGCTGAGTCAGTGTTCGCTATGTGTAACTGTCCCGAGGGGGACCGTGTGAAGTATGCTACAGGCACTTTGGAGGATGGTGCCTTAACTTGGTGGAATGCCCAGGTGCAAATGTTGGGCATCGAAATGGCTAATGCAACGA
Source organism: Helianthus annuus (assembly GCF_002127325.2). Lineage (NCBI taxonomy): Eukaryota > Viridiplantae > Streptophyta > Magnoliopsida > Asterales > Asteraceae > Helianthus > Helianthus annuus. The sequence goes on from NC_035434.2 coordinate 100,744,976, forward strand.
CATGGGATGATTTTAAGGAGTTGATGCGGGAAGAGTACTGTCCTCGTGACGAGATTCAGAAGCTCGAGAACGAGTACTACGATTTGAAGATGGAAGGGTCTGAGATTGAGGCTTACACGAAACGATCTCATGAACTAGCAATTTTGTGCCCTAACCTGTCTCGACCTCCACCTCGAAGAATTGAACTATACATCAAGGGCCTAGCACTATCGGTAAAGAGTTTGGTCACTGCTGCAAACCTCAACAATCTGCCTCCGATCATCCGTTTAGCACACAAGATTACCGACTAAGAGGTCGAGCGTGGTGCGTTACCGCCACGTGTTTCTGCTACTACCCCTACTTCTTCAGCTACCACACCTGCTAGTGATAACAAGCGCAAATGGAACGATACTGATAAAGCAACCAGCGCGAGTCAATCTCAGAAAAGGCCTGACAACAGCAATAACCGTAGTTTCAGTCAGTCGTCTTCAGTTAACCAAGGCCAAGGCAGTAATCAGAGTCAAGGCACCTACGTTGGTAAGAAGCCAAAGTGCAACAAGTGTGGTTATCATCATCATGGACCGTTTGTCCGGGCTTGCCGTAGGTGTGAAAAGGTGGGCCATGAGGCAAAAGACTATAGAGCACCGTACCCAAAGCAACAACAGTAGCAAAATCAGCAGCATCAGCAACAGCAAAGGCATCAGCCCCATCAGAACCAGGGCTTTAGAAAGGGGTGTTTCCAGTGTGGGGATGAAGGTCAGATCAAGCGGGATTGCCCTCAGTTGAATCAGAATGTCAATGACAACAACAACAACAATGCTGGGAACAACAACAATGGCAGCAATGGTGCTCGTGGAAGGGTATTTACGATCGGTGCCGGTGATGCTAGGAACGACGGCAATGTCGTGACTGGTACGTTTTCTGTGAACAATCTTTTTGCTTCTGTGTTATTTGATTCCGGTGCCGATTAGAGTTATGTGTCCCTAGAGTTCAGTCAGCGATTAGGGCTAACCCCAATACCTTTAGAAGCTAAGTATGTAGTAGAATTAGCTGATGGCAAAACGATAGCAGCTTCGCATGTCCTTTTTGGGTGTAAACTAGATCTTGTGGGTCAAGTGTTTGATATTGACCTCCTTTCTGTTACCCTCGGTAGTTTTGATGTAGTGGTTGGTATGGATTGGTTGTCTAAACATCAAGCTGAGATTCTATGTAAGGAGAAGATTGTACGTATTCCTCTCCCCAGTGGAGAGTCATTATCGGTTCAGGGGCATCGTAGTGGGACAATGGTTGGTATCATCTCAGCTATGCAAGCGCAGAAATGTCTACGAAAGGGGTATCCTGCTATTCTAGCACTTGTTACTGATACTCCATCAGAAGAAAGAAAGATCAAAGACCTGCCAGTTGTTCATGAATTTCCTGAGGAACTACTTGGTTTACCTCCTCACTGTCAAGTGGAATTTCAGATCGATCTTGCACCAGGAGTGGCTCCAATTGCTCGTGCTCCTTATCGTTTAGCACCTGGAGAGTTGCAAGAGCTATCCAATCAACTTCAAGAGCTGTTGGATAGAGGCTTTATCTGACCCAGTTCTTCGCCTTGGGGAGCCCCAGTTCTGCTCGTAAAGAAGAAAGACGGGTCCTTTCGCATGTGTATAGGTTACCGAGAGCTTAACAAAGTGACAGTTAAGAATCGATATCCTTTGCCGCGCATCGACGACTTGTTTGACCAGTTGCAGGGTCAAGTTTTTACTCGAAGATCGACTTAAGATCAGGCTATCATCGGATGAGAGTTCGAGAGGAGGATGTTCTTAAAACGGCTTTTCGAACGCGGTATGGGCATTATGAGTTTTTAGTTATGCCGTTTGGGTTGACAAACGCGCCAGCGGTTTTCATGGACCTCATGAACCGTGTATGCAAACCGTATCTCGACGACTTCGTTATCGTATTCATCGACGACATTCTGATCTATTCAAAGAGCAAGGAGGATCACAAGTTGTAACACCCCGAAAATATAAATCCTTATATTAGAAAATTCAAAGAGTAAATAAACAAGAACTAGTTAACTAGGAAAAATCTAACCTAGTTAAATACAAGGCTAACAACAACTTGAATAGGGTTAAATAACCAAAACTAAGTGTTAAACAAAAGTGGAGGGACCAAAATTGTTAAAAATGAAACTTGTATTACTAATAGTAACAAAATCAAAACCATACACCCCATTTTGGGGGTCCTGGTCGATCAAAGAACAAGCAGGGGCGACATCCCCCATTTCCAAACCCGAACTTCAAGCAAATCTCTAAATTGAAGCCTCAAATCAGCCCTAAATCAAGTCTTGAACACAAATTAGTGATCCTCATCGCAAGAGGATTAAGAGGTATGTAAAATTTGATAGGAATTCTCTACTTGAAATCCTCATGAATTTAAGCAATCTGAAATTTGTTGATGCGTGATAGTAATTTAGTCAGATTAATGATGATATGGTGTCTAGGAGTAAAACCTAGACAACTACATGTGAATTTATGCCCAAATTCAGGAAATTCCATGCATCCATGGAAGCTAGGTTATGGGTTTTATAAGATGATGATGAACACTAGGATTTGAATGATAATTCTAGTATAAATTTCATTATAGGAGATAATTCCTGTGATATTGATGCTAAGATGTGTGCAAGGTTTACTAATTAAAGTGAAATTTGAGGTTTAATTGCAAGTCATGAACTTGGAAATGATGGTAGGAAAATCTGACCCGTTAGGTGTTTGTTGAAATGCCTAAGTGAGGGTTTTTATGCTAAATTTGATGAAAACGCAGAATTTGACCATGTCTTATAAATGATGTGATTATGGTCGTGAAAAGAATTCTAAACAAGTTAAAAACTGAATTTATTAGGCAAAGAGTCCGGATCATCAAGCGGACAAGCCGGAGGGAATTCACGGGGAAAAGGCGCGCTTTAAAGGTATGAAATTTATCGTTTCATTACATTATACATATCGATAGCTTTATGAGTTGGTTAAAGAGGAATAAAAGCATGATGACCGAGAATTACCATTATGTCATGAAATTGGCTATTGCCCTAAACATGTTATAAACATGATGTCTAGTGTCCGTAAGGTGCTCACATTATGCACCTAAACGGGTCAAACAAGTTTTGAGAATAAACATGAAGCATGACTTTATTATAATGTGCAAATAATACATGAGGTGTATGCCATGTAGCGAATACCATAAGACAAACTTATAAACCTTGTTCTTATTTTAGACGCTACGTTTTGGTTTGAATGCATGATCATAGTACAAAAGATCTATTAGAAATCTTGTAATTTAGTGTGATTGTTAATTTCCATTACATGCCTAATTAAGTTATAAATGAGCAATGTGATAACCGAAATACAGATATGAAGAATTAGCCCAGCCATTTAACAATTTATGCGAAAGTATGCTGTTTCGTCACATAATGAACCAGCAAAATCCTGCATTTTAAACAAAGGAGTCATGTGCAGAGTCTACCGTAAATTACGGTGGTACCGTAATTTACGGTAACCTGCAAATTTGTTACGGTGGATTCCTACTGAGTTACGGTAGGCCCCCAAATGTCCAGAAGCCACCGTAATTTACGGTGATACCGTAAATTACGGTGGAGCCTTGTTGAAGAAAATTTATTTCTTGTTTTGAATAAGTTTTCGGATCTAATCCAATTACGTGTTCTATCATAGTTAATAACTCTAATGCTCGTTAAACACGTTAGCTTTCAGGTACCCAAGTGAAGGATGAAGATCAAGCATGACAATTCGAACCGAACACTCTAGCAAACGCTTCCGCATATAATCTTTTGTCTTAAAAACCATGTAAACAATTGTAGTTAATGTCTTGGTTATGATTTTGTAAGAATTGTACATGTTTGTGGTATCTAGTTTGGATTAAAATGATGAAAGTTTTTGTTAAGTCAATATTTTGACATTAAATGCAAGGTAATGTTTAACAATGTATATAAATCTGGTTCTTATAAGCTGGGTCTTACAAGTTGGTAATCAGAGCTTAAGGTTGCCAATAAGTGTTCGGTTCAAGCTTGATCAACATCCGGTAAGAGTAATTGCTTAAGTAAAATTTAGGAGTATAGAAATAATTCACGAACGAATATACATGGAAAAGAGTGTGTAAACACACTCAAACACAAGAAAAGCATGAAACAAGAATAATAGAATCAAGAGTGTGTAAGCACACTCAAACACGAGAAAAGCATGAAACAAGAATGATTGAGTCAAGTTACGAACTTGATCAAATCAAAACAAGTAAAGCATGTATTATAAATGAAATGTTTAACAATGTATGTAAACATTTCAGTATCAAAGATGGCAAGCGGAGGTGATGGTGATGCGGTGCCAAGAGTCACCGAACAAATGAGAATAGTGATTGCCGAAGAAGTTGGAAAGGCAATCGAAAACAGTTTGTCGAACTTCATTGATAAAATCCAAAATACGGTTTTATCAGTGGTAGAAGAGAGAATCAAGAAGCTAGAAGATAATTCAAATCTAGCAAAGGAAAAATCTGGGGAACGAAAACCTTGTTCATACAAGGAATTCATAGCTTGCAAACCACCTATATATAATGGGGAGGTTGATCCAATCGTGTGTCAGCGATGGATAGGCGATATCGAGGGAGTATTCGAGAGAACCCACTGTGATGAGAACGACTACGTAGCTTATGGCACGGGTCAGTTAAGAGGTCAAGCGAAAGACTGGTGGGATAATAAAAAGAAAGAAATTGGAAGTGAAGCGGCCAAGGCCATGACGTGGGAGGAGTTTAAGACGCCGTTTCTTAAACACCATAGCCCCAAAGCAGTTATAAACAAAATCAAGGAAGAGTTCATGCAACTCAGACACAAGGGTGAATCCATAGACAAGATCACGGGGATGTTTATGGATAAAATGAAGTTCTGTGACGATCTGATAACAAACGAAGAGCAAAAAGTTTATTATTATCATAATATGCTGAGCGCAGAATATAGGGAGTTCATAACCCCTTCAAAGTATGAGACCCTTACCGAGATTGTCAATGCTGCTCGGGAAAGGGAGATTGAGTTGAAAAAGAGTATAGAGCGGGGCGAACGAAGGGCACAGGATATAAATCCAAGCCCTACCAAGAAAGCAAGAACGAATGAGACGACAAAGAAATCAGACGCAAAGAGCGGTACACCAAGTTGCAAAATCTGCGGCAAGAATCATAAAGGTGAATGTCGCTTCAAGGATAAGCCATGTCCTATATGTCGAAAAACGGGACATATGGCTATATCATGCCCGGAAAAAGTGACCGTTTGTTATAACTGTTACCGAACGGGTCACAAAAGATCAGAGTGCCCAGAATTGGCGGGAAAGAAAGAAGGGCAAGACTCAAAAGGTGAAGCCGCAAAAGCCAAAGCAAGATCCTTTCAATTGACCGCTGCTGAAGCAAAGGTCGAACCTGACGTGGTCTCAGGTACATTCACTATAAATTCAATTCCCGCACGCGTGTTATTTGATACTGGTGCGAATAAATCCTTGTTTCATATGGGTTTATTCGACACCCTTCATTTGTTCTAACAAAATTACCTATGCCTTTAGAGGTAGAGATAGGCAATAATAAAAGCTTTATTGTCTGTGATGTATGTAAAAACTGCACGATGAATATTGATGACGAGGAATATGCAATAGACTTGATCCCGATGTCGATGGGAGAATTTCAAGTGGTAGTGGGAATGGATTGGCTATCCCGTTACCACGCAAAGGTGGTTTGTTTCCGAAAGGAAATAAAACTAACGTCTCCTAGCGGAAAGCAAGTTACAATATATGGAGAAAAGGGAGGTAACCCGGTGATATGCACAATGCTAGAGGCTCGCAAACTCATGAAACATGGATGCAAGGCCTTTATGGTATATGCAAGCGAAACGGAAAAGGAACTCCTCAAAATTGGGGATGTACCGGTCGTGCGAGATTATGAAGACGTGTTTCCGGAAGAACTACCGGGGATACCGCCAGAACGGGAGGTAGAGTTCGGAATCGAGTTGATTCCGGGCGCGAAACCCGTGGCCAAGGCGCCATACCGACTTGCACCGTCGGAGTTACAAGAATTGATGTCCCAAATTCAGGAATTTCTTGACAAGGGATTTATCCAACCGAGTGTGTCTCCGTGGGGCGCACCAGTCTTATTCGTGAAAAAGAAAGATGGCAGTATGCGCATGTGTATCGATTACCGGGAGTTAAACAAACTCACGGTGAAGAACCGATACCCACTTCCAAGAATTGACGATTTATTTGACCAATTGCAAGGAGCAAGTTGGTTTTCCAAAATTGATCTCCGATCCGGTTATCACCAATTGAAAGTCAAGGAGGAGGACGTACCCAAAACGGCTTTCCGTACGATGTACGGGCATTATGAATTCCTCGTAATGCCTTTCGGATTGACCAATGCGCCCGCGGCTTTCATGGACCTCATGAACCGGGTTTGCAAACCCATGCTAGATAAGTCGGTAATTGTATTTATCGACGACATTCTGGTATATTCAAAGAGTGAAGTCGAGCACGTGTGTCATTTGCGGGAAATATTAGACACACTCAGACGAGAGAAGCTGTATGCAAAATTCACGAAGTGTGCTTTCTGGTTACGGGAAGTACAGTTTCTTGGGCATCTTATTAGTGCTGATGGAGTACTAGTAGATCCGTCAAAGATAGAAGCGGTGTCGAAATGGAGCCCTCCAAGAAATCCCTCGGAAATCCGAAGCTTTTTAGGGCTTGCGGGATATTATCGGAGATTCATACAGGATTTCTCCAAAATTGCCTTACCCTTGACCAAATTAACTCGTAAGGAGGAAAAGTTCGTGTGGGGCATTAAGCAAGAGGAAGCTTTCCAAACACTCAAGGAAAAGTTGACCCACGCTCCGGTACTGACCTTACCGGAAGGGACTGAAGACATGGTGGTTTACTCGGACGCTTCTCAATTGGGGCTCGGATGCGTGTTAATGCAACGAGGCAAGGTCATCGCCTACGCCTCGAGGCAATTGAAGATTCATGAAAATAAATATCCGGTTCACGACTTAGAATTGGCAGCGGTGGTGTTTGCCTTAAAGATATGGAGACATTACTTGTACGGAGTAAAGTTTACAATCTTTACCAACCATAAAAGCTTGAAATATTTCTTCGACCAGAAGGAATTAAACATGCGGCAAAGGCGGTGGTTAGAAACCGTCAAGGACTTTGATTGCGAAATACATTACCACCCCGGTAAGGCCAATGTAGTTGCCGATGCGCTGAGTCGCAAAACAGATTATGCCCCGATACGGGTACGATCAATGCAACTGGTTGTGACTTCAAGTTTACTAGAACGAATTCGAGAAGCACAAGATGAAGCTGTAAAGGCGGAAAACTGGAAAAAGGAAAGAATTATTGGTCAACTTAAAGACCTTGAAGTGGGCAGTCACGGCCTAAGAACTCGTTTTAATAGAATCTGGGTTCCTAACACATGTGGTGTTAAGAAGCTTCTACTTAATGAAGCTCATAAATCTCGTTATTCCATTCACCCGGGAGCGACCAAAATGTATCATGACTTGAAGCAAAACTATTGGTGGCCCGGAATGAAGCGAGACACTGTGAAATACGTGGAAAAATGCTTGACATGCCTACAAGTCAAGGCGGAACACCAAAAGCCGTATGGTAAACTCCAACCGTTAGAAATTCCGGTTTGGAAATGGGAGCAAATCACGATGGACCTATTGACTAAACTACCTAAAACAAGTCGTGGTTTTGATGCTATTTGGGTGGTCGTGGATAGGTTAACTAAAAGCGCCCACTTTATTCCGATTCGTGAAACTTATACATCTGAGAAAATGTCGGAGGTATACACCAATGAAATCATAGCAAGGCATGGGGTACCGATATCCATTGTATCAGACAGAGATACTCGGTTTACCTCGAAATTCTGGCGTGAATTCCAAGAACAGATGGGAACTAAATTGTTCCTTAGCACTGCTTATCATCCACAAACGGATGGGCAGAGCGAAAGAACAATACAAACATTGGGTGATATGCTACGGGCTTGCATTATTGACTTTGGGGGTAGTTGGGATGTCCATTTACCCTTGGTCGAATTCGCATATAACAATAGCTATCACGCGAGCATTAAAATGGCCCCGTATGAGCTATTATATGGTAGAAAGTGTCGGACTCCGGTATGTTGGGGAGAGGTGGGTGTCACGGCCCCCGACCCACCCTGGACGGTGTCGGGGCCCGCGAGGCAGTTCCCGTGGTATTTAATTTATGCGGCAGCGGAAGTCTTTTTACAACAGGATCTTTTATCCGTAAAATATGCTCGTTTAATATATTGCACAAAGTTTAAGGGATAAATCCCATAATTTACAATAAGTTGATTTCACACAGAAATCTTTATTTTTTTCAAAACACGTTTTATTGGTTTATTTACACTGAGCCACTTCTCTAAGCTTGATAGTGCTTTACTGCACTTTTCCTGGATCACACAGATCACCTGAAACATGTTTGAAAAAGGTTTTGTCAGCGGGGAAATACTGAGTGAATCATTCTGTTTTCTAAAACGACCCGTTAGTTATAATAACAGTAATGTGCACAATACCCCACATACCAGCTGTAATTTGGTGATTACAAAGACTTAATCCCTGTAATTATAATCTTGAAAATAATTTGAGGTATTGTAATACTTACTCACAAACTGTGAGAAAACAATTTAAAAAGAAGAATGACTCACATTGCAGATTAACGAGCAATAGATATAAGCCTACTGATTAGCCTTGCTTAAACCTAATTTAACACAATGCACACACACAGGTTAGTAACTAATACAGCAGTTACGTCAATTCACGAGATTAAACCTTCACAACGATTAATCAGTGCAATACTCGATAATTCAATCGGATTTACAACGAATAACAGAGCATAGTCCGAATTTGAACAGCACTCTAATATTCAAGTCGAAATCACGACGAATAATCAAAGTACAAGCTCAATTGAGCAGCACCTGGACTATCGTTGGATAGTTATAATCGATCGGACGTTGAATCGTAATAGCGATCGAGTTATTACCCTGATTGCGGCAGCGTTTCGATAATTGTGTGTGTGTTGGACTGTTTTGCTTATAACTCGACGTATATTATGAATTTTAACGTCGTTCAAGTGCCAAATTTCAAGTCCCAACCCCTGCTATTTATACTGAAAATTTGACACCGTCGCGTAGCGCGAGGGGGTACCCCTTTAGGCGTCGCGCTACGCGAGTGGTCACCCTACTTTCATAGACTAGGTTTTTGCGTGTGTAGGCTTGCTGAGTTGATAGAATTTTAAAATTCTATTTCGACAGAGAGTTATGATGATAATCGTAACTAGGGTTTTGCCCCCCCCCCTGAGTTTTAGGGGCCCTGATCCTGATTCTGATTGTTCTGGAAATTTTAGGGTTAGTGCAGAATTACTTGGGTTTCTCAATTAGGGTTTTCTTAATAGCTAATTACCATCCTAATTATGGATTTTAGTGGCAGTTGTTACATCCTCCCCACCTTAAGAAAAATCTCGTCCTCGAGATTTACTGGAATAGATGAGGTTACTTTCGCTTCATTTCCGATTCCAGTTCCCAAGTGTATTCTGGTCCTCTTCTTGAATTCCATTTGACTTTTACTAGCACTAGTCGTTTGTGCTTGAGAAACTTGACTTTTCTATCTTCAATCTGTAGTGGTTTTTCTATAAACTTCAACTTTTCGTTCACCTCTACATCTTGAAGAGGTACTACCAGGGATTCGTCTGCTAGGCATTTCTTAAGATTGGATACATGAAATACATCATGTACTCCAGTCAATTCTTCTGGTAGTTGTAAACGATAAGCAACTGGTCCTATTCGTTGAATCACGGGGAATGGTCCAACGTATCTTGGACTTAGCTTTCCTTTCTTACCGAATCGTACTACTCCTTTCCAAGGAGAAACTTTTAAAAGTACCTTATCTCCCACTTGGAATTCAAGCGGCTTGCGACGATTGTCTGCATAGCTCTTTTGACGATCTCGAGCTGTTTTCAATCTTTCCTTAATCTGAGTTATCTTATCAGTAGTTTCTTGTACTATTTCAGGACCTGATAATTGACTTTCTCCAATTTCTGCCCAACATACTGGAGTTCTGCACTTACGTCCATACAGTGCTTCAAATGGTGCAGCTTCGATGCTTGAATGATAACTATTGTTATAGGAGAATTCAATTAATGGCAAATGGCTATCCCAATTACCACCAAAGTCAATTACACATGCTCGGAGCATGTCCTCTAGAGTTTGTATTGTCCTTTCACTCTGTCCGTCTGTTTGTGGATGATAAGCAGTACTTAGATTTAGTCGAGTTCCCATTGCTTTCTGAAAACTTGTCCAGAAATGAGATGTAAAACGACTATCTCTATCCGATACAATGGAGAGCGGGACTCCATGTAGGGATACTACCTCGTCCACGTAGAGTTGTGCTAACCTTTCCATGCTAAAGGTTTCCTTTATTGGTAGAAAATGAGCTGATTTGGTTAATCGATCCACAATTACCCAAATCGCATCATTACCTCTTTTGGTTTTGGGTAACTTTGTAACAAAGTCCATTGTTATAAGTTCCCATTTCCATACAGGCATTTCTAACTGTTGTAGTAGTCCTGAAGGTTTCTGGTGTTCAGCTTTAACTTGTGAACAAGTTAAGCACTTGGATACGTATTCGGCTATATCCTTTTTCATTCCTATCCACCAGAAATTATTCCTTAAATCTTGGTACATCTTATTGTTTCCTGGGTGCATAGTATACCTAGATTTATGAGCTTCTTCTAAAATCTTATTCCTTAACTCTCCTTGCTTAGGTACCCAAATTCGTTTCTTATGGAATTTCCAAATTCCATCATTTCCTTGTTCTAATTCTTTTAGGTAACCTTTCATTCTTTCAGCATCGTCTTGGATTGCTGTTTTCTGGACTTCTTTAATTTGTGCCATTAAATCTACTTGTAGATTTAACCTCAGAGCACGGACTCGTTTCTGTTTCTCATGGTACTTACGACTTAAGGCATCTGCAACTACATTTGCCTTTCCTTCGTGATATTGGATATCACAGTCGTAATCGCTTAGCATCTCCATCCATCTTCTTTGCCTCATATTTAATTCTTTTTGCCCAAATATATATCTTAAACTTTTATGATCTGTATAAACAGTAAACTTACTTCCATACAGATAATGTCTCCATATCTTAAGGGCAAAGATTATGGCTCCTAATTCTAGATCATGAGTCGTATAATTTTCTTCGTGCTTTTTCAATTGTCTAGAAGCATACGCAATTACCTTCTTGCGTTGCATTAACACACATCCGTATCCTAATTTTGAAGCATCACAATATACTTCAAAATCTTCTGTTCCTTCGGGTAAAGCTAAGATTGGTGCATTCGTCAACCTATGCTTTAAAATCTTAAAGGCTTCTTCTTGTCTAGGTCCCCATTCAAACTTAGCAGTTTTACAGGTTAACTTAGTTAATGGTACGGCTATCTTGGAAAAATCTTTGATAAATCGTCTATAGTATCCAGCTAAGCCTAGAAAACTTCTTATTTCCATAGCTGTTTGTGGAACTTTCCACTTTGTAATTGCGTTTATCTTAGCAGGATCTACATGGATACCTTCATGATTTATCCATGACCTAAGAATTGTACTTCTTGCAACCAAAATTCACATTTTGATAATTTGGCATAAAGCCTTTCGTTTCTTAACAAAGTTAAGAGAACATGTAAATGCTCACAATGTTCTTTTTGGCTTTTGGAGTAAATAAGTATATCGTCGATGAAAACGATCACAAATTTATCCAAGTATGGTTTACAGATTCGATTCATCATGTCCATGAATGCTGCTGGGGCATTCGTTAATCCAAAGGGCATGACTGTAAACTCATAATGACCATACCTAGTTCTGAAAGCAGTTTTAGGTATGTCTTCTTCTTGTACCTTCAACTGATGATATCCAGATCTTAAATCTATGTTAGAGAAATACCTAGATCCTTGCAATTGATCAAAAAGATCATCAATCCTAGGTAGTGGGTATCGATTCTTAATTGTAACCTTATTTAATTCTCTATAATCGATACACATTCTCATCGATCCATCTTTCTTTTTCACAAACAATACTGGTGCACCCCAAGGGGATGAACTAGGTTGTATGAATCCTTTGCTTAATAATTCATCTAATTGCTTTTTCAATTCTAGCATTTCGGTAGGTGCTAATCTATATGGTGCTTTAGCTATTGGTGCAGTACCTGGAATTAAATGAATTCTAAACTCTACTTCCCTATCAGGTGGTAATCCAGGTAATTCTTCTGGAAAAACGTCTGGGTATTCTGACACTACCGGGATGTCCTGAAGTTCCTTATCCTTAGTGTTAATGATTACTGAAATCATATACACCATTTCCTGTTTTCTTGAATAACTAGCCAACTTCATTACTGAGATGAATTTTAGTGGTTTTCGAGGTCTATCTCCAGTAATTAATATTACTTCTCCTGTAGGGGTTTGAATTTCTACAGCATTTTTGTCACATAGGATCCGTGCATGGTTGGCTATTAACCAATCCATTCCTAATACTACATCGAATCCTGCTAAATTCATTGGTAACAAATTTGCAGAAAACTTATGGCCTAATAATTCTATTTTTCCTTCTTGCCAGATTTTATCTATTTTCACAGAATTTTCTTCTGCGGTTTCTACTGTGAAGATTTGCCTAAGAGTGGTTAATGGTAACTTAAGATCTTGGCAAAATAAAGTATTTATAAAACTTTGGTTCGCACCAGAGTCAAATAATACTTTTGCAAATACGTTGTGAACTAAGAACGTACCAGCTATCACATCGGGGATGAGTTCGGCCTCTTGAGTGGTTAGCTGGAATGCACGAGCATTTTTCTTGGTTGTTCCTTCCGTGGGTTTGGCTTGGTTAACTATAGGTTTAGCTAACTTAGGACATTCAGATTGAAAGTGTCCCCTCTCTCTGCAATTATAACAAACTTTTGTTTTCTTCCTGCAGTCTTCTTCCCTATGTCCTTTCATTTTGCAAAAATTGCAAACCATGTTGCATTGTCCATAATGCTTCTTTTTGCAAACTTTGCAGAAAGGAGATGATGAGGATTGTCCGGTTCCTCTCTTCTTGGCATTACCCACACGAAATCCTTGGGTAATCTTGTGAGCTAATTCCTTCTTGCGATCTTCCTCTCTTGTGCGTACCAATTCATCTGTTAGGGTATTAGCTAATTCTACAGCATCGTCAATAGTACGAGGTCTCGCAGCTTTAACGATGTTTCGGATTTCACTAATTAACCCCCAGATGTAACGAGAGATAAGTACTGGTTCTGGCGAAGCCAGTGATGGCACTACCCTTGCGTATTCAAAGAATGTCGAAGTATATCCCCGACAATCTACTCCTAGCATACGATGACTTAGGAACTTGTTTGCCATTTGTTCCTTCTCGTATTCGGGACAGAATTTTCTTTCTACCAAACTCTTAAATTCTTCCCAACCTATGGCGTAGGCTATCCTTCTTCCTTTTGCCTGGAGGACCGTGTTCCACCATTCGAGTGCTCCTTCTTTGAACAGATTTGATGCATACATCACCTGATCCTCTTTGATACATTTGCTTATTGCGATTACTGCTTCGGTTTTCTCTAACCAACGCAGTGTTGCAGTTGCCCCTTCGTTACCTGCAAATTCAGCGGGTTTGCAAGCAAGAAATTCTTTATAAGTGCAACCAGGCGTTGCAGCTTTCATTCTTTTAGGGAGTGGGGCCTGCTGCGGATCATGATCGTCATGATTACCGCCTCCATTTATGCTTTTACTGCCGTTATCTTCTGGAATACGTTTACTAGGAATTAATTGTGGTTCGGCAGGTTTTCGAACAACAGCTACAATTTCTGGAATAGCATGAGCTATCCCTTGGGCTATAAAATGCTCGATATCTTGTCGAGTTATATATTGATCTTCTTGTTCTTACTCAGATTGATTTACTTCATTAATTGGTTCATTGTTAGCATTTTCCATCTGCTAATTGGTAAAATTATTAGTGTCTAACTTATCAATGACAAAATTCACATAGATAGGCACATAGGTTATCACATCATACAAGTATAACCAAAATTGTCGATTTCTCGATTTTTTTACTTTGTTATGGTAAATTGTATATGCATCCATACACACCATATTTTACAGAGTTTTATTGCCCATTTTACAGAATTTTAAGTTACTATCCTACAATACGGCTTTCTGTGGTTTAACTAACGGTTCTAGTAACGATGCTCCCTCTCATCGTACTTCCAAGTTAGATGCTCCCCCATTTCCCTGATCCTATTACCTGTACCTATCAGTTCTTCACCGAACTGACGGAGTTCAGCTAGGTTTTCATTACTCATGGGAGGATTTGGGAGTGGTTCTGGGTCAAATTGTGGAAGGAAGCTATAAAGGTTGTTGACTATGTTTTGAAATTGCCAGTCGTTGGTCCACCATTCCTCCATTTGGCCTAATGGTCTGGTATGAACTAGTGGGTCTGGAATAGCTGGTCCTAGGTTTAGTGGGAATTGAACTGTAGCCGGGTAAGAAAAGAGATTATCATTGATAGGTTCTAAAACATCACAATTTTCCAGTAGGCGATCTATTTCATCCTGGAACGTGATTTCCTCAGACTGTTTAGAGCTTTCGCCAATCTCTATTCCCTTTTGTTTCAGATCTATTCCTATTTCTTTTTCAGGTGGTTTTGAACTTTCTCCAGTTTCTATTTCCTTTCCTTTGCTCATACTCACAGGATTTTCTATTTTAGGGAGTTTCCTAGTGGAAGGTTTCCTACGGCGCACTTTCCTCCACCCTACATATCTTCTCTTCTTTTTAGGTTTGGCTTTTTCCAGCGGTGGAGCTTGGAATTCCACAGGTTCTTCTATGTCAGCAATGTAACCAGTAAAGTCATGAGAGACTTCGATAGGCACTGGATATAAGTTGAGATTCTGGAATGTTTCCGACATCTCATTCATGCTGCATAGCATATATGCAAAATGCAATGTTAAAACTTTGGAACAAAGTTTAACAAACAAAACACTGAAGTTTTATTGCATACTAATTTATACAAAAACAACAGAAATAAACACACTTAGGACTTTATTTATTTACGGGATTGTGATTTCTCTTACTAGACCCAACTTATCGGATATTTAAAGATTAGCATTTTCTGCTACAGTAGCTAGCATATAGAGATTTGCCCATTTCCCGTCTATTTTATCTTCCCAAGGTGTACTATTACCCAACTCTTGGACTTCGGGGTTAAACCTAACTCTCTTGGTTCGGGGTTTCTTTGTCTTCTGACTCTTTTTAAGTATCGAATCCCTTTTCTCTGGGGAAAGTGGATTCTCATAGTTTTCCTTGCGGACAAAGATTCCTTCTTCTAGGTTTACTAGGTTTCTAGAAGAAGATGCCACATCTAGTTTGTGGTAGATAGCAGACAGCTTTTGCTTACCCATACTGTAACTAAGAATAGCCAGTTAATAAAACATATAATCACCGAATAATAATTAGTAAAATTAAGCATTTTGGACATAATACTTAATTTAGGCTTAATCAGTGGCTCGATCAGTGGCTCAATTTAATTATTAGCTCTGATACCACCTTCGCTGTCACGGCCCCCGACCCACCCTGGACGGTGTCGGGGCCCGCGAGGCAGTTCCCGTGGTATTTAATTTATGCGGCAGCGGAAGTCTTTTTACAACAGGATCTTTTATCCGTAAAATATGCTCGTTTAATATATTGCACAAAGTTTAAGGGATAAATCCCATAATTTACAATAAGTTGATTTCACACAGAAATCTTTATTTTTTTTTCAAAACACGTTTTATTGGTTTATTTACACTGAGCCACTTCTCTGAGCTTGATAGTGCTTTACTGCACTTTTCCTGGATCACACAGATCACCTGAAACATGTTTGAAAAAGGTTTTGTCAGCGGGGAAATACTGAGTGAATCATTCTGTTTTCTAAAACGACCCGTTAGTTATAATTTACAGTATTAAGAGCGATTACAATGTTTCTATCAACCAATTATTAAGAATGGGTATTTGTCACTCGATTCATTTCTGTGACTGTGGTCATACCACTATTGGGTCCCGTTGCCCAAATAGTGACGGTGTACTCACACAGAGTAATAATAACTCACATAGAGTAATATTCACTCACATAGAGTGATAATAACAGTAATGTGCACAATACCCCACATACCAGCTGTAATTTGGTGATTACAAAGACTTAATCCCTGTAATTATAATCTTGAAAATAATTTGAGGTATTGTAATACTTACTCACAAACTGTGAGAAAACAATTTAAAAAGAAGAATGACTCACATTGCAGATTAACGAGCAATAGATATAAGCCTACTGATTAGCCTTGCTTAAACCTAATTTAACACAATGCACACACACAGGTTAGTAACTAATACAGCAGTTACGTCAATTCACGAGATTAAACCTTCACAACGATTAATCAGTGCAATACTCGATAATTCAATCGGATTTACAACGAATAACAGAGCATAGTCCGAATTTGAACAGCACTCTAATATTCAAGTCGAAATCACGACGAATAATCAAAGTACAAGCTCAATTGAGCAGCACCTGGACTATCGTTGGATAGTTATAATCGATCGGACGTTGAATCGTAATAGCGATCGAGTTATTACCCTGATTGCGGCAGCGTTTCGATAATTGTGTGTGTGTTGGACTGTTTTGCTTATAACTCGACGTATATTATGAATTTTAACGTCGTTCAAGTGCCAAATTTCAAGTCCCAACCCCTGCTATTTATACTGAAAATTTGACACCGTCGCGTAGCGCGAGGGGGTACCCCTTTAGGCGTCGCGCTACGCGAGTGGTCACCCTACTTTCATAGACTAGGTTTTTGCGTGTGTAGGCTTGCTGAGTTGATAGAATTTTAAAATTCTATTTCGACAGAGAGTTATGATGATAATCGTAACTAGGGTTTTGCCCCCCCTGAGTTTTAGGGGCCCTGATCCTGATTCTGATTGTTCTGGAAATTTTAGGGTTAGTGCAGAATTACTTGGGTTTCTCAATTAGGGTTTTCTTAATAGCTAATTACCATCCTAATTATGGATTTTAGTGGCAGTTGTTACAGTGGGCCCGCGAGGGCTAGCACCAACTGATATAATCCGAGCTACAAATGCGAAAATCGACATAGTTCGGACGCATTTGAAGGCGGCTCAAGACCGGCAAAAGGCATACGCCGATAAAAGAAATAGACCAATTGAGTTTCGGGTTGGCGATATGGTCATGCTAAAGGTTTCCCCATGGAAGGGTATTATCAGATTCAGAAAAAGGGGGAAGTTAAGCCCGAGATTCATTGGGCCATTTAGAATAATTGAACGAGTTGGTAAGGTAGCTTATCGACTCGAATTACCCGAAGAGTTGAGTGGGATTCATAACACATTCCACGTATCACATCTCCGAAAATGTTTGGCCGACGAGACCGCTCATGTCCACTACGATGATATCGAAGTGGATAACAGTCTCAACTATGCAGTAAAACCGATTGCGATTTTAGATCGTAAAGAGAAAAACTTGAGGAACAAAGTGATACATCAAGTTAAGGTCAAATGGGACCACAGAAAAGGGTCAGACACTACTTGGGAACCCGAAGAGGAGATGCGGCGTCTCCACCCTACACTATTTGGTACGTAATTCGGTTTCGGGGACGAAACCCTTTTTAAGGGGGGTGGACTTGTAACACCCCGAAAATATAAATCCTTATATTAGAAAATTCAAAGAGTAAATAAACAAGAACTAGTTAACTAGGAAAAATCTAACCTAGTTAAATACAAGGCTAACAACAACTTGAATAGGGTTAAATAACCAAAACTAAGGGTTAAACAAAAGTGGAGGGACCAAAATTGTTAAAAATGAAACTTGTATTACTAATAGTAACAAAATCAAAACCATACACCCCATTTTGGGGGTCCTGGTCGATCAAGGAACAAGCAGGGGCGACATCCCCCATTTCCAAACCCTAACTTCAAGCAAATCTCTAAATTGAAGCCTCAAATCAGCCCAAAATCAAGTCTTGAACACAAATTAGTGATCCTCATCGCAAGAGGATTAAGAGGTATTTAAAATTTGATAAGAATTCTCTACTTGAAATCCTCATGAATTTAAGCAATCTGAAATTTGTTGATGCATGATAGTAATTTAGTCAGATTAATGATGATATGGTGTCTAGGTCTAGACAACTACATGTGAATTTATGCCCAAATTCAGGAAATTCCATGAATCCATGGAAGCTAGGTTATGGGTTTTATAAGATGATGATGAACACTAGGATTTGAATGATAATTCTAGAATAAATTTCATTATAGGAGATAATTCCTGTGATATTGATGCTAAGATGTGTGCAAGGTTTACTAATTAAAGTGAAATTTGAGGTTTAATTGCAAGTCATGAACTTGGAAATGATGGTAGGAAAATCTGACCCGTTAGGTGTTTGTTGAAATGCCTAAGTGAGGGTTTTTATGCTAAATTTGATGAAAACGCAGAATTTGACCATGTCTTATAAATGATGTGATTATGGTCGTGAAAAGAATTCTAAACAAGTTAAAAACTGAATTTATTAGGCAAAGAGTCCGGATCATCAAGCGGACAAGCCGGAGGGAATTCACGGGGAAAAGGCGCGCTTTAAAGGTATGAAATTTATCGTTTCATTACATTATACATATCGATAGCTTTATGAGTTGGTTAAAGAGGAATAAAAGCATGATGACCGAGAATTACCATTATGTCATGAAATTGGCTATTGCCCTAAACATGTTATAAACATGATGTCTAGTGTCCGTAAGGTGCTCACATTATGCACCTAAACGGGTCAAACAAGTTTTGAGAATAAACATGAAGCATGACTTTATTATAATGTGCAAATAATACATGAGGTGTAGGCCGTGTAGCGAATACCATAAGACAAACTTATAAACCTTGTTCTTATTTTAGACGCTACGTTTTGGTTTGAATGCATGATCATAGTACAAAAGATCTATTAGAAATCTTGTAATTTAGTGTGATTGTTAATTTCCGTTACATGCCCAATTAAGTTATAAATGAGCAATGTGATAACCGAAATACAGATATGAAGAATTAGCCCAGCCATTTAACAATTTATGCGAAAGTATGCTGTTTCGTCACATAATGAACCAGCAAAATCCTGCATTTTAAACAAAGGAGTCATGTGCAGAGTCTACCGTAAATTACGGTGGTACCGTAATTTACGGTAACCTGCAAATTTGTTACGGTGGATTCCTACTGAGTTACGGTAGGCCCCCAAATGTCCAGAAGCCACCGTAATTTACGGTGATACCGTAAATTACGGTGGAGCCTTGTTGAAGAAAATTTATTTCTTGTTTTGAATAAGTTTTCGGATCTAATCCAATTACGTGTTCTATCATAGTTAATAACTCTAATGCTCGTTAAACACGTTAGCTTTCAGGTACCCAAGTGAAGGATGAAGATCAAGCATGACAATTCGAACCGAACACTCTAGCAAACGCTTCCGCATATAATCTTTTGTCTTAAAAACCATGTAAACAATTGTAGTTAATGTCTTGGTTATGATTTTGTAAGAATTGTACATGTTTGTGGTGTCTAGTTTGGATTAAAATGATGAAAGTTTTTGTTAAGTCAATATTTTGACATTAAATGCAAGGTAATGTTTAACAATGTATATAAATCTGGTTCTTATAAGCTGGGTCTTACACAAGTGGCACTTGTGTCTCATCTTGGAGCTTCTGAGGAAGGAGCAACTCTACGCGAAATTCTCTAAGTGTGACTTCTGGATTTGAGAGGTACACTTCCTTGGCCACACTGTGAATGAATTAGGGATACACGTGGATCCTGCTAAGGTTGATGCTGTCAGGAAATTGGGCGGTACCGAAGACTCTTTCGGAGGTGCGACAATTTCTTAGTCTCGCTGGGTACTATCGCATATTTATTAGGGACTTTTCGAAGATCGCGCAACCTCTCACCTCTTTGACACAAAAGGGCGTTGTATACTCTTGTGGAACGAAACAAGAGGATGCTTTCCAGTTATTGAAACAAAAACTCTGTAGTGCGCCGATTTTGTCTTTACCTAAAGGAACAGAAGATTTTGTGGTATATTGTGATGCTTCCATTCAGGGTCTCGGTTGCGTGTTGATGCAACACGAGAAGGTGATAGCCTACGCCTCGCGACAGTTGAAGGTTCACGAGAGGAATTATACCACACACGACTTAGAGTTGGGAGCCGTGGTGTTTGCACTCAAAATCTGGAGGCATTACCTGTACGGTACTAAATGCACTATTTATACCGACCAAAGGAGCCTTCAGCATATTTTTGACCAGAAGGATTTGAATATGCGACAGTGTCGCTGGGTAGAACTCTTAAATGACTATGACTGTGCAATCAAGTATCATCTGGGTAAGGCTAACGTCGTAGCTGATGCTCTCAGTCGAAAGGAATCAAAACCCAAACGTGTTCGCGCCTTGCAGCTCACTATCCATTCTAACTTGCCTGACCGGATCCGTTCTGCACAAACTGAAGCGTTGAAAGAGGAAAACATTGAAGCAGAGTACTTAAGGGGCATGGAAAAACGACTTGTAGAGAGATAGGATGGTATCCTCTACTTCATGGAGTGTGTATGGATTCCTTTGTTCGGTAACCTTAGAGAGCTTGTGATGGACGAAGCACACAAGTCTCGATACTCTGTTCACCCAGGTTCGGATAAGATGTATCAGGATCTCAAAGTCATGTATTGGTGGCCGAAGATGAAAGCTCACATCGCGACTTATGTGAGTAAATGTTTGACCTGCTCGAAAGTTAAAGTGGAATACCAGAAACCGTCTGGATTGCTGCAACAACCAGAAATACCCATGTGGAAATGAGAGAAAATCGCAATGGATTTTGTCACTGGGCTACCTAGAACTCAAAACGGGAATGACACAATTTGGGTGATCGTTGATCATCTCACGAAGTCAGCGCACTTTCTAGCAATCAAGGAAACGGATAAGTTCTCGCAATTAGTTGCTGTTTACCTCAAGGAGGTGGTTTCTAGGCACGAGGTGCCAACTTCTATTATCTCTGACCATGACTCACGCTTCATTTCGGATTTGTGGCAGTCGATGCACAAATCGTTCGACTCGCGTCTTGACATGAGCACTGCCTATCACCCACAGACGGATGGTCAAAGTGAGCGAACCATCCAGACACTTGAGGATATGTTACGAGCATGCGTAATTGATTTTGGCAAGGGTTGGGAGAAACACTTAACGTTTATAGAATTTTCTTACAACAATAGTTACCATACCAGCATCCAGGCAGCTCCATTCGAAGCATTGTACGGACGAAAATGTCATTCACCTCTATGTTGGGCTGAGGTGGGTAACAGCCAGATTACAGGCCCGGAACTTGTACTTGAAACCTCCGAGAAATTGTTCAGATCAGGAATCGTATGGCGGTAGCGCGTGATCGTCAGAAAAGCTACGCCGATAAGCGTAGAAAACCTATGGAGTTCGCAGTTAATGATCGTGTTATGTTGAAGGTCTCACCCTGGAAGGGTGTGGTGCATTTTGGGAAACGCGGCAAGCTTAACCCACGTTATGTTGGGCCATTTAAGATTTTGGAGCGAATTGGTAAAGTGGCCTACAAGTTTACCTGCTGAGTTGGGAAATGTTCATGATGTTTTCCACGTGTCGCAATTAAAGAAGTGTTTGTCCGATGAAACATTTGTGGTACCGTTTCAAGAGTTGAAGATTGACGACAACTTGAAGTTTGTCGAGGAACCTATCGAAATCATGGACCGGGAAGTCAAAGTCCGCAAGCATAGCTGAATTCCGATTGTGAGAGTTCGTTGGAACTCAAGACGTGGACCGGAGTTCACGTGGGAACGTGAAGATCAGATGAAGCTCAAGTACCCTCATTTATTGCCAGCTGACAAGTCGAAAGCAGATGCAACTAGTGAATTTCGGGATGAAATTCCCATTCAAGTTGGGGGATGATGTGGCACCTGGAGAAAATCCACAGTCATCTGGATCTAACACCGTACCGTTTTGGTTTGCTTGTCAAATTTCGGGACGAAATTTCTTTCAAGTTGGGGATGATGTGACAACCCGAGATTTCAGGTTCTTTCTTTACGTATCTCTTGTGTGACAATCCTGTTTTGATAAATTGTTTATGTTATGTGAAGTGTTATTGTTTGAAAGATTAGGGTTGTGAGGATTGTTGAATTTGTTTAATGAACTGTTTTGTTGGTTGTAAATAAAAACTTAAGAATTATTATGTTACCTAAGGTTTTTCGTCCCACATCCAACATGACGAAACATAGGTCTTTCGTCGACTTCATGCTCGACGAAAGATAGGTCTTTCGTCGACCCAGGTTTCTTCGAAGCCCAGTAAGGGCCCAATACACTTATGCGAGTATATTACGTAGAACTGTTGTTATTCATCACATAACTGACCAATTGAAAACCCTAGAAATATCTCTTCTGTGTGGCGACAACTTTGAGTTCTCGAAGCTCTCAATACTGATCAAACTTATCGTTCTCGGTATCTTGGTTAGTGCCCATCATTATTATTACGCTTGATTAATATGAATATTTGATGATTGATTAATATGATTGCATGAACGATGACCGTTAACCGAAACCCTATGTGGTGATGAAAAACAGATGTCTTAGTATAATTCGATTGGGGTGTTTGTGTGTTATCTTTATTTGAAACTAAGGGTTTCGTCTACGACATAGTGCAGTTAAAATGGATGAATGATTACGATGCTCGTTCAGGTTAATTTCAATGGTTAGATCTTGTGGTCAATGAGTGTATATGCTTGATCTTGGGTTCGTAATCAATTGATGTGTTATTTGATTAAACTGTTATGATTGGTATGAATGATGATTACTCATTACTAGTATGCGTGATAATCATTTGATCTGCTGTTAGATCTGTTTGGGTATTGATAAACTGGGTAGCATACGGATGGAGGAAAGAAAGTATAACTGTCTAACTAGGGTTATGGCGAAACACAGTAGTCTTTCGCTACACCTCATCTCGACAAAACATGTTAGTCTTTTGCCAAGATGGTTCACGACGAAACATATTAGTCTTTCGCCGAGATGGTTCACGACGAAACACGGAAGTCTTTCGTCGGTAGGGTCTTTCACCGTGAAGGCTGCTGTTCACGACGAAACATATTAGTTTTTCTCCAAGCATGCGTCCCGGGGAGGGACATCTGGTAACCGTTCTGGGGAGGAACGTCGGATTATTGGGATGTTGGTTATTACACTCATTTCTATCATTAAGTCCCACCATATACCGATTAGTTGCCGGGGAGGCAACGGGGTTATTAGTTGATAGCGCTATTAGGTTTAGCACCCTCACACCGTACCGGGGAGGACGGTCGTGAACTAATTACCTTAACCACTTGACCAATGTATGATAGAGCATTGGGGTTTGGGCAAATAATCTAGAGCTATCTGCGGTAACCAAGTTAATAACGACATCAAATCATTGAATTGTTTTGTACTCATATCTGGTAACTAAAACGTGTTAACAAACTTTGAACTCACCAGCGTCGTCTGACACGCTTGTCTGCATGCTTGTAGGTCGTTAGATTCTTGATTATGGACTTGCTATCTGGGAGTTCTGGAGTGGTCATGGATCGAGACTCTTGGATACTTGTTACATTGGTTTTGAACACTTGTTTTGAAACAGTTGATTAACAATTTACTATATGCTTCCGCTGAACGTTCACTTTGGTTTTAACTTATGACTTGGATTTATATTATGAAATGAATCGAATGTTTTATTTAAATATTTATTATTGGTTCAATGTGATTGGTGGCTTGGAATCTGGTACGTCACACGTCCCGCGGTGTTCCCGCATGTGGTATTTTGGGGGTGTGACAGTTTCGCTCAATGTAATGGACAAAATCCTTAAGTGAGAATATTGTCCATTTCATTGAGTAAAATCTTATTGACTTTATCCTCAACTTCCATCCAATTTATAACGCTAAAACATACAAAAACATTCTTGAGGTTTGTTGTCAATAAAGTTTAGCTGTATGGGGTGGACAACATTGTCAGACATCTTTCTTAACTGAGGATTAACAATGTTGTCCATCTCATACAGCAAAACATTATTGATTTTAGCATGATCAAATTTAGAGGTTTAAGGCACTTTTATTTAGTGGCGTTCTTTTTCTCGGTCAAACGCCAAAAAGTTAAAAAATCAAACATCATTCATTGGAAATTCAAGATTGTTGGCTGAAGGATGTAAACTCAATAACATTTTGCTGCATGCGATGGACAAATCTTCAAGAAATAGAGGCTGATTTCAGACTTTATGTTTTCAAACGGCGACAAAAAAACTACTTCAAAAACAAAAAAAACAAAATGAATCATACGAAAGTCGAAACAGCCAGTTAAGATGATTCAAAAAAGAAGAAAGAGACTGGTGACAGTGAAGATTTGGAAGATCAATTGTTTATATATATATTTTTAATTTTCTTTTTCAGTTGATTGTTACATAATAACAACGCCATATATAATAAAAACGCCACACAGCCAAAATGCTTGTCAAAACGCCATCATGCCATAAAAGGCCCCAAAACTACCAAACTATAATAAAATTACTTTGGACAAGTATTATAAAAAACCCAAAATAAAAAAAAATAAAAAAACAAACTTGAAAAGGGTAACTACAAAACAGTAAAACTGAGGAGACGGAAAATTGATTATATTAGAATCTAAAACGCCAAACTTGAAAGATGGGACGTGTTACAGACTTCAGTGATAAAAGCTTATCAAAAACAATAATTACAAACAGTAACTGAAACGACGAATACTTTATTATAATAATGCACCGCCTAACCTACGCGCCAAAAAGACATCCTATAAAATGATACCTCTCAGCAACTTCCATTTAATCAAACAAAAAAACAAACGCCAATACTACTAAATACCACTCACTGTAAAAATGCCAAAAAATTAAAAAATTGAAGATAGCTAATATGCTTTCTTGGATATTCAGTATTGTTCTTCATGAAGTTTCACTGAATGGATTGTTAGGTGAGGGGAGTAACTCAGTAAGATTTTGCTGCATGAGATGGACAAATCTTCAAGAAAAAGATACTGATGACAATCGTATGTCATTTTATGTTCTTTGTTCTTGAAGAAGGCTTGGATGAGGAGAAGACATCAATGACATTGAAGAGTGGGATGATTATAAAGATGAAGATCAAGATGAAGAAAAAGCGAAAAACCCACCCACACGTCATAGATCTATGTCCCCAAACATCCACAAAAAGCCACTTCAACAGACGAGCAGGCAAAATAATCAAACTGATGGGTTTGTTAAGTTTTACATAAAACGCCATATATTTGTTGATAGTTCTTGTAGTATTAAAGAAGAGAGAGACTGATGACAGTGAAGATTGTGAAGAGAGATCCGATGGCATACGATTTGAAAAACAATGGGCCATCTTGTCTAAAACGCCTTGAAAAACGCCATTCAGAAAGATATTTTGACCCCTTGGGGTTCCAATGGCATACGATTTGAAAAACGCCATAAACGCCAAAATGTTAATACAATGAAACCATTAAAACGCCATTAATTATTGAATTTGGTTAACGCCAAAAAATCTTAAACCCCAAAAATAAATCAATATTGTGAAAAGTGGAATTAGAAAAGCGGAAGATAAAATGACAAAAAAAGCCCATACGCCCTAATTATATCACGCGCCACATGTTGGGCCAGGATGCGTTCTCACCCTTCTCACACTTTTGGGCGTCTTCTCCTGATCCTGTTTCTCTCTCTCTCTCTCTCTATATATATATATATATATATATATATATATAAGTATTTTGATTATTTTCCTAGTACAACTTAAAAAGAACATTAATGTGCACACTAACAGGGTAACTCTTACAACAATCTTGTGAGTAATCACAGTACCGTTGAGTGAATTCCCGAACATCAAATCTTGTGAAGCGACATTTTTATTATACCCTAAATGCTTCAGTGCCTCATTCTTGTGTGAAGTGTGAACATCTCACTTCGCTATGACTTGTGGCTCTTGTGTACATCGTGTTAAATTTTCGGTTCAAAATTTCTCAAAGATAATGTAAAGAGAGTTTTTCATTATGCGTGCAAAAATCTAAAAGTTGTTAAAGGATATGTTCATTCTTGCATCCCCTCTCACAATACGACTCACTTACATGACAGCTATAACAATCAAACTAATGAGATATAACTTTACCATTGAGCTAGGTGAACGTCTCCACTGCTATGCCGCCAACAGTTAACAAAGCTTAGAGTGAACATCTAATATGCCTTTTAATAGTTCCAAAATGTTTTCCAGTAGTTCCTTTTGCAAGTCTTGTAGTGGAAATGGTCAGTGGCGGAGGTTCTTGATGGCTTGGAGGTACCACAACCCCCACTATTTTTTGTTGTTAGTGTTGATTTTACTGAAAATTTCCGAAAGTGGTTTTTAGTGTAAAATATTGGATTTTTAAGAGTCTGGCCTCCATTGATTTGGATTTCGAGAGTCTGACCCCCACTGATTTTTCATTCAAGCTCCTCCACTGAAAATTGTAAATCTCATTGGTAAGCCCATGACTATCATACCCAATGTGGGGCCTAAATAAGAACAAATAATATCAAAATCCAAAACATACTATTTTGATCAAGGAATAAACAAATAATGATCTACAACTCTCCCCAAAGATAATGAATCTTGAACACTAATAGAACATTTGATTGAAGATTACAAAGCTCTATTGAAGACTGGAAAGTACTGTTGGAGAAGAAGAAATATATGTTCAAAGGCTAAAGCCCTGTTGAAGATAAGAGCATTGATGGTGAAGACCAAACATCTATTAGGCCTAAACAACTGTTTAGAACTAGTTAACAGAGGCTTAACAAACATACTTTATTAACGTAACAGTGTTAGTCAAAATAGATGTTTAATAAATTTTATCAGTTGTTAATTCCACCAGATGTTCTAACATCCGTGGAATCTTTTCTGTTAGAAATGTTAGATGTCGCTATCAGGGTGATGTCAGCCTTGATTGTGAACAAATATTTGTACATAGTATAAATAGATTTCACATGTTAGAGATCTATTTCATCACTTGACAACCTCATTGTATGAATAGAAGTGAGTGATCAGGCCGAGGGGGTGTGTAAAATCATTCTTATAACCTTTTGATTATAATCATTAATACAAGTTTGATATCTTTCCAAATTTGTGTCTTCATATAATTCCGCTACAACTCCATCTTATACTAATTCACCTGAAGCACACAAATTAAAACTTAGATCCTAACAATTGGTAGTAGAGCTTGATCACATTAAACTTGATTTCACAATTAGTTGAAGACAAAAAGATCAGCTCACATAATTGATAACCAACTGTTCGTTGTATCGAATTATAAAGGTTAAAGTATCAAACTAAAATAGTTTTTGTACGTACTCTGTTTTTTACAAAGATTATAATGATGTCGCAAAACAATAATGATCCCCATAACATTGGTTTTAGCAACAAGCCTCCAATGCTCGTCAGATCAGAATACAAAATTTGACAACGTCGGATGCCACATGTACTAGCTCAACAGACACAAGATGTTAGAAGTCCGTGATATTCAGACCACATGTTCCAAAGGTACCAAGTGCCGAAAATATGAATGTTTAAGAGCCAAAGAAACCAGAAAATTACTTTGAGCAAGATTTCCAAAAGTTTGAATTAGATGCAAAGGCTTTTAGCATTGTGGCCATGTCTCTACCAAACGAGATCTATGCCGGGCTATTACACTATAATAGTGCAAATGAGTTATGGGATGAACTGAAAGAACAGTTTGGTGGAACAAAGGAAGTAATCAACAGTATTAGACCTTTGCTCATGTTAAGGGAGAAACCTTAACACAACAGTTTGAGAGAATTTTCTGATTAATAAGTCAACTCAAGTTGGTAAATATAGAATTTTCGAATTCCACTTTAAGTAACAGCTTTCTCATATCACTTTCTGAGAAATGGGATACAATTGCTATTGTGATGAGAACAACACCATATTTTAAGGAAATGACCTTGACTCAGCATCATGGTAAGCTCTTGACATTTGAAAAGGAGTTTATACAAAAAAAGAAGCTCTAGGAAACTGGAAACTTGTCTGATGATAACGTCTTTGGCAAAATAGCACTTCTGCGTCGAGAAAAGTCATCATCAGGAGTAGTAAATGATCAGGGTTATGATCACTACATTGATATATCCACAGGGATAAACTCTGATCAATACTCCTCAAATTTTGCTTTCGCAGCAAGTAGTGACAATCATAATTATCTAATAAATTAATTAAATAGTGCATCCTAATATGGTTATTAACATATTTAAATTAAATTTATTATATTAGTAAGGATAAGGATTAAAAAAAATATTTTAAATAAAATGTAAGTCTAAGTTGTAAGGTTGAAGGAGAGAGTCACACGTGTCTGATGACTGTCATCAAAAACCTAATTAGACTACGTAGATAGCGTAAGTAGGGTATTGTGACACCTGTGTCACTTCAACCATCAAACAAATGCCAAACCAATGAAATATTGTATTTCATACTTGGGATTTGTAAGAATATGTGTATCGTTTGCACATATCAATTCTTGTCCGATTTCAAGCTCTAAATCGCTTTCTGGAAGGTTATACGCGCACTGATGCGTAAATATAACCAGTTTAACGCAACAAACACTCCGGAATAGTGAAATAGGCTCAACATACCTTAAATAACCTCCACATAACTTAGAAATAAGTTTTGGATGGTTTGGTGTGTTGAAATCAAGTTTGTTCGATCGCAGGGACTAATTATGTCAAACTGCAAAACTATTCTGATTCGTATAGTAACGAACAATCTGGAACTTGATCATAAGTTTAATATGCCCTAAATTTCCTTTACATAGCTTAGAAATAGGCTTTGAGGTGTTTGATGCGCAAAAATAAACTTTTGGTCATTCAGGGACTAAAAGCGTCAAAAAGTGCACAAGTTTGCATTTTCGCTCATATCTTACGTTCTGAATACATCCGGACATCCAAAATTTTATGTAAGCATTAAAATATTTTATTTTAGTGTTTGGCATGAGAAAAATCCATTTGTCGCGCAATTTGGATCATCTTTCGTGCTTATGCGCATTCCGTCGTAATTAAGCGAACATCGCGATCGTACGACCAAACGAACCGACATCCGGAATATTTTTGAGCATGTTTCATGTCCACAATGTTTAGGCATCATTTTAGGGCCTTAGATTTGACTTAACGAGTCTTAAACATGTCGGAAATGGCCTTAATATACAACGGGGACTGAAATGGAAACTTTGGAAACTGTTGCTGATCAGAAGGACTTAGCGTGACACCTAGCCCCCTTGGTGTCACGCGAGGCCCCTTCAGATGCAGAAACTCGTTTTTATTGCTGTTAACAGCTGTTATGCACTCCAAAACCACTTGCAAATGGTATTTTCAATCCATGGGCTGAATCTATGGGTGCCCAAGGTTTCCCAAAACAATGGGCCCATGTGTACGGCCGAGATCGAAGCACGTTTCGCGATAAACGATCCTAACGGTTGTGCCATGCCTATATAAACCCAAACCCATTTCATTCATCCCTCAAATTTGATCTGATTCAAAGCTTTCTAAGTGGAAGTATATGTTTCCTACCTGAGAGCGAATCGGGTCAAATCTTGCGGGGACCTTCTGTAAGTATTCTTTCACGTTTTTCATTCGTTTTAGCGTTAAAGTCAAACTGTGTTTGACTTTCTGCATCGACCAGTTTATGGTCAACACAAAGTTCGTTTGAACTTCATAACGTGAGCGTAATCACGATGGTCATAGTACCTAGTGGCTATACCTACTGATTACCACGTTATCTAGGCTCAGTGACGAGTCGTAGCTTCGGTCAAAATGCGTATTCTCGCGTATTTTGTAACCAAGCTACTTATAGGTATCAAAACCGTTTGTTTTGATACCAAACCTGTTTTCTAACTTTGTTAAACATGTTTTGAAATGTTTAGCTCGTCACTTTTTAGTTTTGTGCTTGCGTAGAGTCGTAAGTCAAGCGGACTAAACACCCGCTTAGACTTTCGAACACGACCCGTTTGGTCGATCATTAGGATCTGACCAAACATGTTTAGTGACCATAGATGCATAAGGAATAACTTTCCGAGGTTATACCTTATGATCACCTAGTTTAAGTAGTTGTATGATAAGTAGCTTATATGCCTTAGGTAAATTACCAAAATACCCTTTTCATACATAATTGGTAATTAAGCATATGTAACCTAAATTTTTGTCACATAACTCTATAGCATATTTAAACATGTTTTGGCATATAATACTTGTCAAAAGGCTAGTTAGACGTCTCGAACGCGCATTGCGCACGCAACGCGTTAAAGTAGCATAAGCTACCTTAATGGATCATAATGGGTCGTAAGCACTTAGGATAGGTTTCCTTTTGGTATGTAGGCCTTGTTAAACCATATCATATGAGTTCCCACGCTCATTTGGTTCACGAGACCTCATACTATCCAATCTCCCGATTTGGGTCCGGTTTATTTATGTAGTTATCAATACTAGGTGCCGTTTGATTCCGGGCATTTTTATGCTGACGTACCTATTTTTACACATGTTTCAGGTGCTGCTTTGAGATGACTGATGATATATGCTACACTTAGGATGGACTCGTGCCTTAGCGACTTTAAAACTTGAAAGACAATAGTTGTACTTATTTGATTGTATTTAAACAATGAGTTCATTTATTCAATAAAACAAAATTATTTATTCCATGGTTGTGAAACAATGATTCTGTTACAACACTCCCCGACATTTCCGCCACGTCTTATTGTTTTACGTGGTCGGGGTGTGACAGGTATCGTATCCACGGGGAATTTGTGGTTAGTGTTTAACTAGAGAATTATTATATATTAAAGAAAAGCAACTCCCACCCAGAATCTCGATTGCAAGTTTAACACAAAAACCCGTTTACAGATTCATAAGACCACATAGACATGGCCTTGGAATTAATGACTTTGATTAATTATTAGGGATAGTTTTTAAGATTCACCATACAACCTAATAACCCATTTGATTATACCAATTTACCAACCCACTAACAACGCAAGTATGTTGCCAATACGCTTGATAAACGACAAACAATTCAAATATAATAAACGTTTCACAAAATCAACACAAGTGGTCAAGATTTACCAGTTAATAAGAATCAGAAAAACAAAGTTTAATGTGAAAATCTAGAAATCAATCATCCGGGGAAAGTCACATAAGATAAAGGTAATGAAGAGGTATAACCCGAATCGGCCAACCCGACCCGGTCATTACCTATTATTTTATTATAAATAAATAATCATAAACATTTATTCTAGAACATTCCATCTTGCATGGATAAGTAACGCAATCAAATCTCCAAACTTTTTGGGGAGATCGCACAAATCCCTAACTTATCGGAGCCCATCCTAAGTTAGGGGAAACCCTAATGGTAAACTATAAATAGAGGTAAACATCAAAGGTATGGATCATCTTACTATCATACAACCTTCTTCTACTTACATATTCTTTTCTCCCAAAACCGAGACTTATTCTCACGCTGGAGGATGGCTACAGGAATAACCCCATTCCTGTAACGAGTCCTAACGGTGTTCTGTTTTGCAGCTAACCGTTCGGGTCACTAAGAGTTGAAGTCCTAGTTGAATACTACCGCTAAGGTTAGTGTTTCTTCATTGGCGCCATCCGTGTGACCTTTTCGGTAACAATTAGACAGAACCCCATGGCAAGTGATCAGAACGTAGCAGTTACCCCAAGCCAAGCAATGGTAGACAATAATCCGGTTTCAGGAGCAGGCCCTAATACCACCGCGCCGGCCTCACCGGCTGTAACCAGGTCGCTTGACTTGGAATTCGAGGCGGAAGGACCACCACCAGGTTTTACAGGCATTACCGCCGCTTCTTCTGGGACCACTGCGGCAGATTTGTTCTCCTACACTTCTCTGCAGTTACAGTCAGTTGAACCAAGTGTAACCGGCATTAACATGTTCACCCCAGTAGCAACCACTAGTGCACAGATGGCACGTATTAACTCTATGCCAGTTATTACATCGGAAAGCCCAAGCACTGTTATACCACAGGTGAGCATGCCTCAGTATTACCAACCTTCAGTTACATACGCCATGCCGCCCTTGTATTCCGCAGAATTAACAGCGGCTCTGCCTACGCCACCTCACCAACCAGTGGTCATGCCAGCAGGAATTATGAACGCTCCAGTCACGCCGGGAAATCAAGCTTATTTCCCTGGGTACTATTACGCACCCCCATATGGGTATTTACCCCCATACGGCAATTCAATGTACACTCCCCAGGGAGCCACGCAAGGCCATACACAACAATCGCCATACGCGGCTTATATGCCGCCTTGGTGGACCCTTCCAACGTCACAACCGGTTTACGCTAAAACTCCGCCAACATCGGAACCTGCTTATGGCAGAGGGAACACATCCCGACCTTGATTTTGTTGATGCATGGAATGTCTGTTGACTACGTCTACATTAAGTCTTAGGTCAAGATAGGTCAACATAGGAGCTTGAAAGTCAAATTAGGTCTTAATGTTGTAGTTTCGCTTTTATGTACATAGGTTAGAAGTAGTTCCGCTTATATGTACATATGGTTCCGCTCATATGGTCATCAGATAGTTCCGCTTATGTGTCATATGGAGGTTTCGCAGTAGTTCCGCTTATGTGTCACATGGTGGTTTCGCTTATATGGCATGTCATATAAGCGAAACTAGCTGCCCTATATATACCTCATGTGTGACTTTGTTATGTAACATTGAAGCGGAACAGGTTCATGCTTGTGGTAACGAAACTCTGTCAAATTGTAATCAGAAAGCATAAATAGAGAAGAAATTAAAGAGGAAAAGCTGTGTAACTTCATGTGCAATGATTCCGCCGTTGTATGTGAAGATGAACGTTCTCAACTGACTGTTTAGGGTCGGAACACGGTCCAACAAGTGGTATCAGAGCTCAGGACGAGGAGTTCATACTACTACAGCTTGATTCTACCGAATTCTCTGATTTCTACTCACTTTCTCTCATACTTTTTCGATTTGAACTGGTTTCTACGGTTGAAATGACCTGATTTTTGAGTATAACGTGTAAATCAGACAATTAACAAACCCTAGAAAGATTCAGGTTAAAACACGGCTTAAAAATGGTAAAAATTGGGTAAAAACCTAGTTCCGCTTATTCGGACATCGCAGGTTTCGCTCGAAATACATAGGCTTCGCTCGAAATAACTTGATAGTTTCGCTTATTCGAACAAGTTAGTTTCGCTTATTCGAACAAGTTAGTTTCACTTATTCGAACAAGTTAGTTTCGCTTATTTGAACAAGTTAGTTCCGCTCATTCGTACAGTGTAGTTCTGCTCATTCGTACATTGTAGTTTCGCTCATACGTACAGTGAGTAGTTCCACTTATCTTGACTTGCCGGAGTTCCCAGGTTGGTAAGCGTGGAACATGAATTGACACATTTCTTGAGAAATTTCACTTTGGTGATTTTTCGACTTACATGTTGTACTTGATTTTCTACAAGTGATGTTTGAGATTTAAAACTAATATTGTAAAATCTGTTAAGTGATTAAAGAAGAACAATGTGATGAAATAACCCCGAATTTACAAATGTTTGGCAAACAAACTAAGTTTTTTTTGGAAAAACCATTTTGATTAAAACAAACTTAAGTGTTTTGAAATCATAATGGGAAAATAGTTTGTTGTAAGGGGGAGTTTTGATTGTTTACGCCAGATGGATGGAGAATTGAAGTGATTCTCATCAAGTTGTCAATTTTGTATAGTTTGTTTATTTTCCTTGAAAATCAAAATTGAAACATATATTGATTTTAGGGGGAGAAAAATTTTAAAAAAAAATTAGAAAATTTGAAAATGTCAAAAACATTGAAAAATCAAAAATGAGTTTTGTTGCGAATAAGAGGAAATGATAGTAAATCAGTGGACTATCACGACATGCTAAAGATATGAAATGTCAAATGTGATAAACGGTTTCACTAATGATGTGTCGATAGGTTTTCACACATTTAGTAGATTTGTTCAGGATATAAACCTAAAATTTCAAACTTGTGAAATTCGTGGGGAACACTACTTGGATATATAGGTAACCCCTGAAATCTCGTTTGAAAGGTCCCGTATTCTGATATACTAGGTTTTTATACTCAATGATGTCTGGGGTATTATTCCGGGACTTCTGCTGAATGGAAGTTCTGACCTAGTCCTTGGATAATACTTTCCGCAAATGCTTGAAACATAGCATAAAACCTCAGCATGCAGATGAAACAATAAAATTGATAGTCGCTGCTATTGTAACTAAAAGATCCTCTAAAGGGGACATACTAAAAGTCGAAGCTGATATCTCTCTGCGGATTCGAAAGTATCGACCCGAGATCCCTCGGCCCTCGTATTACCTAATTTATGTACAGATATCATTGTAGTGTACTCACCTGTAAGACTGAATATTGAGATTCTGGATACGGGAGTATATTCAAGAGGTGGGACACATGAATGAGCTAAGTTCATAAGACATCTAAATCGTATCCTGAGTAAATTGAAATTTGTGTGAGAATTTAAGATGGATCAGTATATCGACAATCAAGGTGAATCGTTTATAACTTAAAATGAATAAAGCTTAACGGTGCTTGTGATTTGTCTCATAAACTGATATGATCCTCTTACACAAACTCACAAAAATATTGTTTGTATATATTTGTTTACCGCATTTCATTCAAAACAAAAATTCAAAAAGATTTTTGACAACTGATATTGAAGAGCTGATATTCATAATTCAAGTGCTAAACATGATGAACAGGATTGGGAGAATATGTTGAAAACTTTGAATGTCATATACGAATGTTTTTAAAAAAAATTGTATGCTTAGTTAATCAAGGTCATTCATTTGAACTTGATGTAACTAACATGTTTGTTGAATAAATGATGTCTACCAGTAAGTTTATTAAATTCAAATGTTATAAATTTGTGAAACTTATGTTGAGGTAGAGAATGTGCAGGTTAAACAGGTTTGAACTTCATCATTCCCACGGAAGCTAAATGTCAAAGCTTGAACAAGATATCTTAGATTCTAGCATATCGAGAGGGGGATTATGTGAAAGGGGGAGTCTGGATCAACTGTCAAAGGGGAGTTTGAAGATATAGCTAGGTTATGCTCCTAAACCTGTGAAGAAAGAATGCTTATGATGAGAAGACAGAAAGTTGGAGAAAAGACCAAGACTACAGACTCGGAGCTGAAGACTTCGTCAACATCCAAGGGGGAGTCTGTTGATGCATGGAATGTCTGTTGACTACGTCTACATTAAGTCTTAGGTCAAGATAGGTCAACATAGGAGCTTGAAAGTCAAATTAGGTCTTAATGTTGTAGTTTCGCTTTTATGTACATAGGTTAGAAGTAGTTCCGCTTATATGTACATATGGTTCCGCTCATATGGTCATCAGGTAGTTCCGCTTATGTGTCATATGGAGGTTTCGCAGTAGTTCCGCTTATGTGTCACATGGTGGTTTCGCTTAATAGGCATGTCATATAAGCGAAACTAGCTGCCCTACATATACCTCATGTGTGACTTCATTATGTAACGTTGGAGCGGAACAGGTTCATGCTTGTCGTAACGAAACTCTGTCAAATTGTAATCAGAAAGCATAAATAGAGAAGAAATTAAAGAGGAAAAGCTGTGTAACTTCATGTGCAATGATTCCGCCGTTGTATGTGAAGATGAACGTTCTCAACTGACTGTTTAGGGTCGGAACACGGTCCAACAAGTGGTATCTGTGACAACTCGAGTTTTCGACTTCCACTTTCGCATTACATGCACGATGACTTTGACTTGCTTGACTTGTAACTGTACACCTAGTGTTATAATAAAACGTATTGTGTTTGCATGTGTTGTGTTTGGTTGCATTACATGAAACCTTAAACCGTTCAATGCATGACCCGACGAATCAAGTGATTCGCCATGACCCGATCTCGACGAAACAAAGCCTGTTTCGCCAACTTGATCTCGACGAAACAAAGTCTGTTTCGCCGGCCCATCAGATTCGTCAAGCCCATTAAGGGCCCAGGACCATTATACGCGTATAAGTTATACGGAACCACTCCCTCCGTCACACTTTAGCTAAATCAGAAAAACCCTAGGGCTCTCTTTCTCTGTTGACGGCAACCTAGTGTCTCCGAAGTCTCGAACCGATCTAGTTGCTTCCCTGTTCGTTGCGGTTAGTGTTTATCTATGTGTGATTGCTTTTCTATATCATCAATTACTGTTCTTGTTTGAAATCATGAAGGAGCATGCCAGATTATGACTGTGTTCATGTTTTGTTTGATGGTTTTGACTAGGCTATGATCTATAGTATCAGTTTGATGTTTGCAAAACTTATTGATGTTATACGGATCAAATACACGTTAAATGTCATGAATCTGCCTACATAGTTATACCTTGGTAATCATGTGTTAATTTGACGATGATGTGCGATATTGAATGATTTCTTTATGATGATTCTGTACGATGATTAGATGATGATTCTGTGATTGATGATGATTGTATGATTGTATGATTGTTGACGGCTGTTAGCATGATTAGGGTTTCCTGTGATATTGCGTAACTGTTGAAATCGTAACTGATACTTGACGTAACTGAAACTGGTTTACGAAACGGAATTGTTGGCGAAACAGACAGGGTGTTTCGCCAAGTGGTAATCGACGGAACTGGATAGTGTTTCGCCAAGGGTAGTTGACGAAATAGAACTGTGTTTCGTCAACGGGTTGAGCGACGAAACAGAAAGTGTCTCGTCAAATAAGTGTTTCGCCAACCTGTGTTTCGCCGACTTGAATACTTTGCACAGTAACCTGACTTAACTCTGTTAGAAGTTAACTGGATAGATTAACTGCTGTTAAGTGATATGCATGACTTGTATGATATTGAATACATGTTTGGTACTTCTGTGATTATACCTATACGTGAACAATTTGGATATAAACTGATCATGTACACATGCGTACTCTAGGACTTGATTGATAAACTGTGAGCACATACTTAGCATACCGAGCAAACCAAGGTGAGTTCACACAGCCAAGGCATGGGGTTCCCAGGGTGGGAATGGGATTGGATGATTTATTTGCGTATACTCAGATGATAGATGTTTATGGTCCTCAGGGTGAGGATGGTAAATGATAAGATACGGCTAGACTAGTATACTAATTGAACTGATCTTCGCACACACGCCGGGGTTGGCCGCGATATTATGACTGATCTTCGCACACATGCCTTGGAAAGGCCGCGGACTATATACTAAAACTTCGCACACATGCCAGGGTGGCCGCGATACAAATATACATAGTCTAGAATACTTGAGAATTTTCCCTAATCTTCGCATACATGCCTAGAGGGCTGCGATACGAACTAATACGATACATGACCTAATGAACAAACGCAATGCTTACTATACCATTACTATTACTGAACTATTGAATGTGAACTCGCTCAACTAGTTGTTGACTCTCTGCTGCATGCCTTGCAGGACCTTAGGTACTTATGGAGCTTGCACAAGGAGGAGCAGGTCGTTGTGGGCACGGATCGTGAATGTTTCGTTAAAACACTTTATGACATTTCGTACTTTATTATGTTGGGTTTTATTTATACGCTTCCGCTAAACAATGATAACATACTTATATTTTGAACACCTTTCATAATGGTGGTTGAATGACATTTACTTTTACTTATTAATTACATGTTCAATATGATTGGTGGCTTGATCCTGGTCATGTCACGCCTCCAAGCGGTGGTACTCCGCGGGTGGATTTTGGGGGTGTGACAGATTGGTATCAGAGCCATTGGTTATAAAGAACTTGGTTTTAATATGGGAAAAACGTTTTTATTAAAACCAAACTATAACCAGAACAGTGCTCTCAACGATCCACAACGACGCTTCGCTCCACGTGCAAGACTCAACATCCTAGGTAATAAGGTTTATGTTTATTACCTGCTTGCTAGAACTACATAGAACTTTGCTCGTAGTATGCTAGATTACATTGCTTACTATTCGTTATTACCTGAGAATAACTATGTGCTTACACTCTTCTGTAATCGCACTACTCGCGAACCTTTCTCACTTACTCTACTTTTACTATGAAAATCATGTCTGGACGTGTGAACATGACTCAAGCCCAGTTGACGGCTCTTATCAATGAACGAGTAGCTGCGACACTTGCAGCTGCACAAGCAGGTAGTATACCCTGCGGATGGGATACACACTAGGATCTTTGAATCCTACATTCCTAAATCAACCTTTGTATTTAATATTGTCCTATTCTATGCACAATAGGTCAAAACGCTCCACAACCTGTCTGCACCTTCAAGAACTTCATGGACTGTCGTCCAAGCACATTCAGTGGCACGGAAGGAGCAGTGGGACTACTCCATTGGTTTGAGAAGCTTGAGTCGGTATTCGAGATGTGTGAATGCCCTGAGGCTCGCAGGGTCAAGTACGCCACTGGTACTTTGGAAGGAATCGCGTTAACTTGGTGGAACGCGCAAGTACAGATCCTAGGGTTGGCAGCTGCTAACGCCACCCCTTGGAACGATTTCAAGGAGCTGATTAAACGTGAATACTGCACACGGGAAGACATCCACAAGTTGGAAGACGAGTTTTACCATTTGAAGATGACTGGGTCAGAGATTGAAGCTTATACCAAAAGGTCAAACGAGCTGGCCGTGCTGTGTCCAACGATGGTGGACCCTCCAATCAAGCGCATTGAGTTGTATCTCAAGGGGTTAGCACCAGAAATCCAGAGCCATGTGACATCGGCTAATCTTGACAACATCTAGGCTATTCAGCGCCTTGCTCATCGCATTACGGATCAGGCAGTAGAGCAGAACAAGCTGCCAAAACGCATCAGTGCTACCACTACTGCTGTTACTACTTCTGCTACTCCCAGTGACAACAAAAGAAAATGGGATGGGGATTCCAGCAAGGGATCAGCTTCAGTTCAGTCACAGGTTCAGCAGCGAAAGACTGACAGTTATCAGAGTCCCAGTCAGCACTCTTCAGGCAATCAGGGGCAGGGTGGATATCGGGGAATTCACCCACTATGTAATAAGTGCAACAGACACCACAGTGGACGGTGTCGTAAGGAACGTTGTCAGAGATGCCTCAAGTTAGGGCATGAAGCTAAAGACTGCAGGAGTGCGCGACCTGCAAATCAGAACCAGCAACTACAACTACCAGCTCCACAGAACCAACAGCAGCAGCCACAGCGTGGAAACCGAGGGTGTTTCCAGTGTGGGGCAGAAGGTCATTTCAAACGTGATTGCCCTCAATTGAACCAGAACCAGAATCGCAACAACAACAACAACCAGGGCAACAGGAACAACAACAACGGGGGAAACAACAACAACAATGGCAACGAAGCTCGGGGTCGTGCTTTCGTGCTGGGTCGGGACGACGCAATGAATGATCCCAATGTGGTTATGGGTAAGTTTCTTCTCGACGATATTTATGTTACTGTCTTATTTGATTCGGGTGCGGATACAAGTTATATATCGTTAAAAGTGAGTAAAATGTTAAAACGTACACCAACATCCCTAAACATCAAACATGTCGTAGAGTTAGCAAATGGTAAAAGTGTAGAAGCCGCGCATGTAGTCAAGGGTTGTAGCATCGTTTTAGCTGGTCAGACCTTCTCGATTGATCTTATACCCATAGTTTTGGGTAGTTTCGACATCGTCATCAGTATGGATTGGTTATCCCAACATCACGCAGAAATTTTATGCAAAGAAAAGATAGTTCGCATTCCTCGTTCTGGCAAGGAACCTCTGAAGTTCAAGGTGACAAGAGTGGTGCTGTGGTTAGCATCATCTCTTTCTTGAAGGCTCAGAAATGTTTACGAAAGGGGCACACTGCCATCTTGGCACTTGTTACTGATACATCAGCGAAAGAAAAGAAGTTGGAGGATATTCCAGTAGTACGCGACTTTCCTCAGGTGTTTCCTGAAGATTTACCTGGGCTACCGCCTCATCGCCAGGTCGAATTCCAGATTGAGTTAGCTCCTGGAGCAGCACCAATAGCCCGCGCACCGTATCGTTTGGCTCCAACTGAACTGGAAGAACTGTCAAAGCAACTACAAGAGCTCTTGGAAAGGGGCTTCATTCGTCCAAGCTCTTCGCCTTGCGGAGCTCCAGTGTTATTCGTGAAAAAGAAGGACGGTACTTTCAGGATGTGCATAGACTACCGGGAACTCAACAAGGTGACGGTGAAGAACCGTTATCCTCTTCCACGTATAGACGACTTGTTCGACCAGCTGCAAGGGTCGAGTTACTACTCCATGATAGACTTGAGGTCAGGGTATCATCAGCTGAGAGTCCTGGATGAGGACGTCTCCAAAACCGCATTCAGAACTCACTACGGTCACTACGAGTTTCTTGTTATGCCATTCGGGTTAACGAACGTGCCTGCTGTATTTATGGATTTGATGAACAGGGTGTGCAAGCCGTATCTAGACAAGTTCGTTATTGTCTTCATCGACGACATTCTGATTTACTCCAAGAGTCAGGAGGAACACGAGCAGCATTTACGATTGATCTTGGAACTGCTACGAAAGGAACAGTTGTACGCCAAGTTTTCAAAATGTGACTTCTGGCTTCGTGAAGTCCACTTCCTAGGCCATGTGGTAAACAAGGATGAGATTCATGTTGATCCATCCAAGGTGGATTCAATCAGGAATTGGCCTGCGCCTCGCACTCCAACGGAAATACGCCAATTCTTGGGTTTGGCGGGTTACTACAGGCGATTTATCAAAGACTTTTCGAAGATCGCACAGCCGCTTACACTACTGACACAGAAGGGTGTCACCTACCGTTGGGGAGATTCCCAGGAAACTGCTTTCCAGTACTTAAAGGATAGGCTTTGCAGTGCACCTATTCTCTCATTGCCAGAGGGCACGGATTGTGACGCGTCGATACAGGGTCTTGGGTGTGTATTGATGCAACGGGATAAAGTTATTGCTTACGCCTCGCGGCAACTCAAGGTTCATGAACGGAACTACACGACGCACGATCTAGAGCTGGGAGCTGTTGTTTTCGCGCTTAAGATATGGCGACACTACCTGTACGGTACCAAGTGCACAATTTACACCGATCACAGGAGTCTCGAGCATATCCTTAAGCAAAAGGATTTAAACATGCGTCAACGAAGGTGGGTCGAACTTCTGAACGATTACGAATGCGCCATCAAGTACCATCCAGGCAAAGCCAATGTTGTGGCTGATGCCCTCAGTCGGAAAGATAATACACCTAGGCGTGTACGAGCTTTGCAACTCACCATTCAGTCCAGTCTTCCTACACAGATACGAACTGCTCAGATTGAAGCATTGAAACCCGAAAATGTCAAGGCTGAAGCCTTACGCGGCTCAAGGCAACGATTGGAGCTGAAGGAAGACGGCGCCTACTATGTAATGGGGCGTATTTGGGTCCCACTTTATGGTGGTTTACGAGAGCTTGTGATGGATGAAGCACACAAGTCTCGCTACTCGGTACATCCAGGATCGGATAAAATGTACCACGATCTCAAAACAACATACTGGTGGCCTGGCATGAAAACCCACATCGCGACTTACGTTGGCAAGTGTTTGACATGTGCAAAAGTCAAAGTGAAGTATCAGAAACCAGCGGGCCTACTTCAGCAACCCAAGATACCGCAATGGAAATGGGAAGAAATTTCCATGGATTTTGTTACAGGCCTACCTAGATCCCATCGTGGGAATGATACTATATGGATGATCGTGGATCGACTCACCAAGTCTGCACACTTCCTGGCTATCAAGGAAACGGATAAGTTCTCCACTCTCACAGACGTTTATCTTAAAGAAGTTGTTTCGAGGCACGGGGTGCCCACCTCCATCATTTCGGATCGGGATGCACGATTCACGTCAGAGCTATGGCAAGCGATGCACGATTCACATGAGCACAACATATCATCCTCAGTCGGATGGGCAGTCTGAGCGCACGATCCAGACTCTCGAAGACATGCTTCGGGCATGCGTCATCGACTTCGGCAACAGCTGGGAAAAGCATCTCCCTTTGGTGGAGTTCTCATACAATAACAGTTATCACACCAGCATACAAGCCGCTATGTTCGAGGCATTGTACGGGCGTAAATGCCGGTCACCTCTCTGTTGGGCAGAGGTGGGGGATAGTCAGATCACGGGTCCAGAGATTGTAGTGGACGCCACGGAAAAGATTGCGCAGATACGGCAACGTATGGCGGCAGCTCGCGACCGTCAGAAAAGCTACGCGGATAAGCGTAGGAAACCGTTGGAATTTCAGGTCGGGGACCGGGTTTTACTTAAAGTTTCACCCTGGAAGGGTGTGGTTCGCTTTGGCAAGCGAGGCAAACTAAATCCGCGGTACGTTGGACCGTTTGAGATCATTGAGAAGATTGGCAAAGTGGCATACAAGCTAAACTTACCAGCTGAACTCGGTGCAGTTCACAATGTCTTTCACGTGTCGAATCTGAAGAAGTGCCTGTCAGATGAGACCCTCATAGTTCCCTTGAAGGAGCTCACTATCGACGAGCGGTTGCAGTTCGTCGAGGAACCTGTTGAAATCACGGACCAGGATGTTAAGGTCCTCAAGAACACGAGAATCCCTCTTGTTTGCGTTCGTTGGAACTCCCGTCGCGGCCCAGAGTTCACCTGGGAGCGTGAAGATAGAATGAAACTCAAGTATCCCCAGTTATTCGGAACCAATGCAACCACTACTGAGGCTGAAGCTACTACTGCAGAATTTCGGGACGAAATTCCAAATCAACGGGGGGATGATGTGGCACCCCAGGAAAACCAGTGAACGATACAACTTACCTAGCTTCCTCAGTAACCACATGCTAAATTTCGGGACGAAATTTCTTTTAAGTTGGGGATAATGTGACAACTCGAGTTATCGACTTCCACTTTCGCATTACATGCACGATGACTTTGACTTGCTTGACTTGTAACTGTACACCTAGTGTTATAATAAAACGTATTGTGCTTGCATGTTTTGTGTTTGGTTGCATTACATGAAACCTTAAACCGTTCAATGCATGACCCGACGAATCAAGTGATTCGCCATGACCCGATCTCGACGAAACAAAGCCTGTTTCGCCAACTTGATCTCGACGAAACAAAGTCTGTTTCGCCGGCCCATCAGATTCGTCAAGCCCATTAAGGGCCCAGGACCATTATACGCGTATAAGTTATACGGAACCACTCCCTCCGTCACACTTTAGCTAAATCAGAAAAACCCTAGGGCTCTCTTTCTCTGTTGACGGCAACCTAGTGTCTCCGAAGTCTCGAACCGATCTAGTTGCTTCCCTGTTCGTTGCGGTTAGTGTTTATCTATGTGTGATTGCTTTTCTATATCATCAATTACTGTTCTTGTTTGAAATCATGAAGGAGCATGCCAGATTATGACTGTGTTCATGTTTTGTTTGATGGTTTTGACTAGGCTATGATCTATAGTGTCAGTTTGATGTTTGCAAAACTTATTGATGTTATACGGATCAAATACACGTTAAATGTCATGAATCTGCCTACATAGTTATACCTTGGTAATCATGTGTTAATTTGATGATGATGTGCGGTATTGAATGATTTCTTTATGATGATTCTGTACGATGATTAGATGATGATTCTGTGATTGATGATGATTGTATGATTGTATGATTGTTGACGGCTGTTAGCATGATTAGGGTTTCCTGTGATATTGCGTAACTATTGAAATCGTAACTGATACTTGACGTAACTGAAACTGGTTTACGAAACGGAATTGTTGGCGAAACAGACAGGGTGTTTCGCCAAGTGGTAATCGACGGAACTGGATAGTGTTTCGCCAAGGGTAGTTGACGAAACAGAACTGTGTTTCGTCAACGGGTTGAGCGACGAAACAGAAAGTGTCTCGTCAAATAAGTGTTTCGCCAACCTGTGTTTCGCCGACTTGAATACTTTGCACAGTAACCTGACTTAACTCTGTTAGAAGTTAACTGGATAGATTAACTGCTGTTAAGTGATATGCATGACTTGTATGATATTGAATACATGTTTGGTACTTCTGTGATTATACCTATACGTGAACAATTTGGATATAAACTGATCATGTACACATGCGTACTCTAGGACTTGATTGATAAACTGTGAGCACATACTTAGCATACCGAGCAAACCAAGGTGAGTTCACACAGCCAAGGCATGGGGTTCCCAGGG
This sequence comes from Helianthus annuus, assembly GCF_002127325.2. Taxonomy (NCBI): domain Eukaryota; kingdom Viridiplantae; phylum Streptophyta; class Magnoliopsida; order Asterales; family Asteraceae; genus Helianthus; species Helianthus annuus. The sequence goes on from NC_035434.2 coordinate 100,789,368, forward strand.
TGGGAATGGGATTGGATGATTTATTTGCGTATACTCAGATGATAGATGTTTATGGTCCTCAGGGTGAGGATGGTAAATGATAAGATACGGCTAGACTAGTATACTAATTGAACTGATCTTCGCACACACGCCGGGGTTGGCCGCGATATTATGACTGATCTTCGCACACATGCCTTGGAAAGGCCGCGGACTATATACTAAAACTTCGCACACATGCCAGGGTGGCCGCGATACAAATATACATAGTCTAGAATACTTGAGAATTTTCCCTAATATTCGCATACATGCCTAGAGGGCTGCGATACGAACTAATACGATACATGACCTAATGAACAAACGCAATGCTTACTATACCATTACTATTACTGAACTATTGAATGTGAACTCGCTCAACTAGTTGTTGACTCTCTGCTGCATGCCTTGCAGGACCTTAGGTACTTATGGAGCTTGCACAAGGAGGAGCAGGTCGTTGTGGGCACGGATCGTGAATGTTTCGTTAAAACACTTTATGACATTTCGTACTTTATTATGTTGGGTTTTATTTATACGCTTCCGCTAAACAATGATAACATACTTATATTTTGAACACCTTTCATAATGGTGGTTGAATGACATTTACTTTTACTTATTAATTACATGTTCAATATGATTGGTGGCTTGATCCTGGTCATGTCACGCCTCCAAGCGGTGGTACTCCGCGGGTGGATTTTGGGGGTGTGACAGATTGGTATCAGAGCCATTGGTTATAAAGAACTTGGTTTTAATATGGGAAAAACGTTTTTATTAAAACCAGACTATAACCAGAACAGTGCTCTCAACGATCCACAACGACGCTTCGCTCCACGTGCAAGACTCAACATCCTAGGTAATAAGGTTTATGTTTATTACCTGCTTGCTAGAACTACATAGAACTTTGCTCGTAGTATGCTAGATTACATTGATTACTATTCGTTATTACCTGAGAATAACTATGTGCTTACACTCTTCTGTCATCGCACTACTCGCGAACCTTTCTCACTTACTCTACTTTTACTATGAAGATCATGTCTGGACGTGTGAACATGACTCAAGCCCAGTTGACGGCTCTTATCAATGAACGAGTAGCTGCGACACTTGCAGCTGCACAAGCAGGTAGTATACCCTGCGGATGGGATACACACTAGGATCTTTGAATCCTACATTCCTAAATCAACCTTTGTATTTAATATTGTCCTATTCTATGCACAATAGGTCAAAACGCTCCACAACCTGTCTGCACCTTCTAGAACTTCATGGACTGTCGTCCAAGCACATTCAGTGGCACGGAAGGAGCAGTGGGACTACTCCATTGGTTTGAGAAGCTTGAGTCGGTATTCGAGATGTGTGAATGCCCTGAGGCTCGCAGGGTCAAGTACGCCACTGGTACTTTGGAAGGAATCGCGTTAACTTGGTGGAACGCGCAAGTACAGATCCTAGGGTTGGCAGCTGCTAACGCCACCCCTTGGAACGATTTCAAGGAGCTGATTAAACGTGAATACTGCACACGGGAAGACATCCACAAGTTGGAAGACGAGTTTTACCATTTGAAGATGACTGGGTCAGAGATTGAAGCTTATACCAAAAGGTCAAACGAGCTGGCCGTGCTGTGTCCAACGATGGTGGACCCTCCAATCAAGCGCATTGAGTTGTATCTCAAGGGGTTAGCACTAGAAATCCAGAGCCATGTGACATCGGCTAATCTTGACAACATCCAGGCTATTCAGCGCCTTGCTCATCGCATTACGGATCAGGCAGTAGAGCAGAACAAGCTGCCAAAACGCATCAGTGCTACCACTACTGCTGTTACTACTTCTGCTACTCCCAGTGACAACAAAAGAAAATGGGATGGGGATTCCAGCAAGGGATCAGCTTCAGTTCAGTCACAGGTTCAGCAGCGAAAGACTGACAGTTATCAGAGTCCCAGTCAGCACTCTTCAGGCAATCAGGGGCAGGGTGGATATCGGGGAATTCACCCACTATGTAATAAGTGCAACAGACACCACAGTGGACGGTGTCGTAAGGAACGTTGTCAGAGATGCCTCAAGTTAGGGCATGAAGCTAAAGACTGCAGGAGTGCGCGACCTGCAAATCAGAACCAGCAACTACAACTACCAGCTCCACAGAACCAACAGCAGCAGCCACAACGTGGAAACCGAGGGTGTTTCCAGTGTGGGGCAGAAGGTCAATTCAAACGTGATTGCCCTCAATTGAACCAGAACCAGAATCGCAACAACAACAACAACCAGGGCAACGGGAACAACAACAACGGGGGAAACAACAACAACAATGGCAACGAAGCTCGGGGTCGTGCTTTCGTGCTAGGTCGGGGCGACGCAATGAATGATCCCAATGTGGTTATGGGTAAGTTTCTTCTCGACGATATTTATGTTACTGTCTTATTTGATTCGGGTGCGGATACAAGTTATATATCGTTAAAAGTGAGTAAAATGTTAAAACGTACACCAACATCCCTAAACATCAAACATGTCGTAGAGTTAGCAAATGGTAAAAGTGTAGAAGCCGCGCATGTAGTCAAGGGTTGTAGCATCGTTTTAGCTGGTCAGACCTTCTCGATTGATCTTATACCCATAGTTTTGGGTAGTTTCGACATCGTCATCAGTATGGATTGGTTATCCCAACATCACGCAGAAATTTTATGCAAAGAAAAGATAGTTCGCATTCCTCGTTCTGGCAAGGAACCTCTGAAGTTCAAGGTGACAAGAGTGGTGCTGTGGTTAGCATCATCTCTTTCTTGAAGGCTCAGAAATGTTTACGAAAGGGGCACACTGCCATCTTGGCACTTGTTACTGATACATCAGCGAAAGAAAAGAAGTTGGAGGATATTCCAGTAGTACGCGACTTTCCTCAGGTGTTTCCTGAAGATTTACCTGGGCTACCGCCTCATCGCCAGGTCGAATTCTAGATTGAGTTAGCTCCTGGAGCAGCACCAATAGCCCGCGCACCGTATCGTTTGGCTCCAACTGAACTGGAAGAACTGTCAAAGCAACTACAAGAGCTCTTGGAAAGGGGCTTCATTCGTCCAAGCTCTTCGCCTTGCGGAGCTCCAGTGTTATTCGTGAAAAAGAAGGACGGTACTTTCAGGATGTGCATAGACTACCGGGAACTCAACAAGGTGACGGTGAAGAACCGTTATCCTCTTCCACGTATAGACGACTTGTTCGACCAGCTGCAAGGGTCGAGTTACTACTCCATGATAGACTTGAGGTCAGGGTATCATCAGCTGAGAGTCCGGGATGAGGACGTCTCCAAAACCGCATTCAGAACTCGCTACGGTCACTACGAGTTTCTTGTTATGCCATTCGGGTTAACGAACGTGCCTGCTGTATTTATGGATTTGATGAACAGGGTGTGCAAGCCGTATCTAGACAAGTTCGTTATTGTCTTCATCGACGACATTCTGATTTACTCCAAGAGTCAGGAGGAACACGAGCAGCATTTACGATTGATCTTGGAACTGCTACGAAAGGAACAGTTGTACGCCAAGTTTTCAAAATGTGACTTCTGGCTTCGTGAAGTCCACTTCCTAGGCCATGTGGTAAACAAGGATGGGATTCATGTTGATCCATCCAAGGTGGATTCAATCAGGAATTGGCCTGCGCCTCGCACTCCAACGGAAATACGCCAATTCTTGGGTTTGGCGGGTTACTACAGGCGATTTATCAAAGACTTTTCGAAGATCGCACAGCCGCTTACACTACTGACACAGAAGGGTGTCACCTACCGTTGGGGAGATTCCCAGGAAACCGCTTTCCAGTACTTAAAGGATAGGCTTTGCAGTGCACCTATTCTCTCATTGCCAGAGGGCACGGATTGTGACGCGTCGATACAGGGTCTTGGGTGTGTATTGATGCAACGGGATAAAGTTATTGCTTACGCCTCGCGGCAACTCAAGGTTCATGAACGGAACTACACGACGCACGATCTAGAGCTGGGAGCTGTTGTTTTCGCGCTTAAGATATGGCGACACTACCTGTACGGTACCAAGTGCACAATTTACACCGATCACAGGAGTCTCGAGCATATCCTTAAGCAAAAGGATTTAAACATGCGTCAACGAAGGTGGGTCGAACATATGATATATCATTCAAGTGATGAAAGAATTTCAAAATTTGTTGATGCTTTACCTTTGGAATGTGATAAATTCGTGAATAATCAAAAACGGAATTCTAGTTTGTCACACTATGATTTAAGAAGCTTTATCAATACAATTACAAGTCATAGGAGTGATGAAGATTCAAGAAAAAGGAAGTTATTGGATGAAATAAAAGAAGAATCAAGAAAGATAGATTTGGATGTAATCATTGAAATGAGAAAACGAATCAATGTGTGTTTTGAAGCAAAAAATGTTATGAAATACGATATTAAGAGGGGTTGTTATATTGATGAATACATGAATCCTCTTGATTTTGTTAAAATTTTCTGTGAAGGAACATACAAGATGGAAACAAAGAAAGAAGTTGATGTTGGAAAGATGAATGAAAAGGAGTAAACGACGACGAGTTGCTAAGAACACTTCATGGAAGGGATGGCGTACCTCCCACCATCGATGAAATACTGAGGATAGCCAAAGTGTACGTTATACAAGAAAAGGCCGTGGCTGCCAGTCACCCGGCCAACAGGAAAAAGGAGGCCCTGAAAAACCAAGAAGACAGAGAGCAACGAGGTTCTAAAGGTAAGGGTAGAGGAGACCGATACCAAAGGAGTGATAGGACGGACTCGCGGTATGACAGATCCCGAAACGCTTATTCAAGGAATGAGTCCTCTAAACAATGGTCCGACTACCCCAAACTGAGCAAGACACCAGCAGAGATCCTGGCTTCAGAGAACCTCAAGTTTAATCCTCCAAAGCCGCTGAAAGACAACCCCAACAAAGACACAAGCAAATATTGTGAGTACCAGAAAGGGAGCGGCCACCATACAAACGATTGCTTTCAGCTAAAGAAGCAGATTGAATACTTTGTGAAAGCAGGTAAATTGGCACATCTAGTGAGGGATATAAAGCAGGGCCCGTCCCCCGTCAAGGAAGAAAACGATAAGGCGGCGGGAAAAAGACCACGAGAGCTAAATATAGTATACGCGGATACGGGAAAAGGTGCACAGTGGAGTTTCTCCACGCTCAAACCCTGGATGTTAGCGACCATGACCATCGAGCCTCGCGTAGAAGACTTGCACCTCACCACGGATGCTCTGATCATATCCGATGTAGTAGGGGATTATCACATGAGAAGGATCCTGGTAGATACCGGAAGTTTAGAAGACATTATCTATGAGCACTGTTTTAATAGAATGCAACCAGATGACAAAAGGCTGCTTGAGTCGGTGCACGCCCCCATTAAAGGTTTCACAGGAGAAAAGGTTGACCCTAATGGTCAGATTACCTTTCCAGTCACAATCGGACAAGAGCCCCGAGAAATGACCATACACCTAACATTCCTCGTGGTACGTGCTGAGTCATACCATAATGTGATCATTGGAAGGTTCACCCTAGGAAAATTGGATGCTATAGTCTCCACGGCGCGAGGTTTCATGAAGTTTCCTACCCCGCGGGGTGTTGCAACGGTGTTTCGTGACAAACTAGGGGAGGTATTGAACACCAAAAGATGTTGCCAAGGACCTATCGGGGCCATCGGCCCGGAAAGATGGGTATTTAAGCACACACCATCCGGATCAGACAGTTACGATAGGATACAGCCTCTCCCCTGAGGTTAAAAACGATTTGAAACAGCTGCTGAGAAGGAATGTAGATATCTTTGCTTTCGAACATTCCAACATGACGGGAGTACCCCGCGATAAGGCAGAACACAAGCTAGAAACACTCCCCGGTATTAAGCCAGTCGCACAAGGTAAGCGTAGTATGGTTCCGGATCGAAAGGCAGCGGTTGTCAGAGAGGTACGAAAGTTGGTGGAAGCCGGAATCCTCAGAGAAACACAGTATCATACATGGGTATCAAACCCTGTGATGGTAAAGAAACCCGACGGCACATGGCGGATGTGCATTGATTTCAAAGACCTGAACAAAGCATGCCCCAAAGACACGTACCCACTACCCGAGATGGACTTCAAGGTTGACTCCCTGGTCCCTTATAGGTATAAGTGTTTTTTAGACGCCTATAAAGGGTATCACCAGATCAAGATGTCCAAAGAAGATGAAGAAAAAACGGCGTTTCACACTGACGTAGGCATCTTTTGTTACACTAAGATGCCTTTCGGCTTACGAAACGCCGGGGCCACTTACCAGCGACTCATGGATAAAGCCTTCGAAACACAAATCGGTAGAAATTAAGAAGTATATGTTGATGATCTGGTAATCAAGAGTAGGGAAGAAAAACAAATGCTGGAAGACATTGAAGAAACTTTCCAAAGGGTCAGAAAATACAATATCAAACTCAACCCCAAGAAATGTTCTTTCGGGGTAGAGGAAGGAAAGTTCTTGGGCGTGGTAGTCACCCGGGACGGCTTTAAAGCTAACCCGGAAAAGGTAGCCGCCATAACGCGGATGCCCTCTCCCAGGACTTTGAAAGAAGCGCAAGCGCTAAACGGGCGTTTTGTGGCTATAAACAGATTCTTAGCAAGGCATGCCGAAAGATCTTTGCCATTCATAAAGACACTAAAAGATTGCCTCAACAAGAAGAATTTCAAATGGACTGGCGAAGCGGAAGAAGCCCTACAAGACATGAAACGCTTCATCGAAAAATTACCCATGTTGACATTGCCATTCCCTAACGAAGTGCTTAAAATGTATTTGGCGGCAGCCCATGATATGGTAAGCGCGGTACTCATGGTGGAAAGAGATGGGAAGCAAACACCCATATATTACATCAGCCGGGTGTTGGCGGGACCCGAAACGCGATATCCAACCCTAGAAAAGTTGGTACTAGCATTGGTTCACGCCACCCGGCGATTGCGAAGGTATTTTCAAGCGCACTGCGTACAGGTCTTGACGAATTACCCGCTGCAGCAAATTTTGCACAAACCAGAAATCTCTGGAAGATTGGCCAAATGGGCGATTGAATTAGGAGCTTTGGATATCGAATATCGAAAACGAACAGCAGTCAAAGGGCAAGTGATCGCCGACTTCTTGGCCGAAATCCCTGATGGAGAAACTATAGTGGACCCCGCTATCCAGGACATCCCGGAATCCAGTACTGCCCGGCAAACCTGGAAACTTTACACTGACGGATCATCTAGTGGAAAAGGGTCCGGGGCAGGTCTAATGTTGATAAGCCCAGACGAAATAAGACTAATGTACGCCTTACATTTCGATTTCGAATGTTCCAACAATGAAGTAGAATACGAAGCGCTACTCGCAGGGTTGAGAATGGCCCAATCTATGGGAGCTACACGAGTGGATGCATATGTTGATTCTTTATTGGTTAATAATCAAGTGAGACGTATGAAGCCAAAGATGAATCAATGGCAAGATACCTGGCAAAAACAAAGGAGCTCATGGCTTCCTTCGATAATGTCACACTCAACCACGTTCACAGAGGAAAAAACCAAATAGCGGATGCTTTAAGCAAACTCGCCACTTCGGGTATGGAAAAAGAAGTAAAAGTTGAAACATTGCAGATGCCCTCAATTGAACCCCGAAACGTCTCCGGCATTACAGCGGAGGAACCCTGCTGGTACACCCCAATGCTAAAATTCCTTACTAAGTGTGAAAACCCTCACAAAACCAGGTATCCGTACGACTTAATTAACTGTTAATTGTTGCCTAATTACTGTGCTTAACTGAGATTTCTGATAAACTGCTACTTGATTGTTGATACTTGTACATATCGGCATCATACTTTGATTTTTCCGTCACTACATTATTTGCTTACTGAACACTAGTGACAAACATGATGCACAAAAGCACAGTAGCATTTGAACGGATAACCTATTTGACATGCTGATATAGCCAGCATCAGGCAAACACTGCCTCTAAAGGCCTGAATGAGCCAGAAATATTTTACTACACCCATAGTGTGTGTAGGGATACAAGGGTTGTTAAACTGCGTCTCTAGGAATAAGATACAGAGATTGGATGTGCCTAAAACGTACTCTAAGCACGAAACACAGCACTTTTATCAACATACTAGCTTCTAGCTAATTAATAAAGTGCCAAAATATGAGGAAATATTCCTGACACTTTGCAGAATAAATTGTGTCGCTAAAAATATTAATTACGACGCTTAAAAGATTACTTAAGCACTTTAACGGATTACTATCCAACCGAACAACCGGACTATACCCGGAACATAAAAATATTGCCAGAAATATTATTGGTATTTTTCTGAGCCAGTTAGGGTCCCTGATTACCCTAACACCCGCATTATAACGCATCAAACAACTAACGGGGTTAAACTCTAAAAGTAACCTCCTTAATGTAACTGAACATTAACTGAACAATCAAGACCCAACCGGATACCCCCCCCCCTTTTTAGGCCAGTTCCATTCTAATGGAACAAGGGTACAACCTTTTGATTATTTAATTTGATGTTGTGGATATCTAGACGACTTGAAACCGTTGGACGATGGAGCTTGATTTTTCTATAAATACCACACACACATTAGAGAATTCACACACCATTTCACCAACACCTTGCTCTCTCTCTTGCTCCCTCTCTTCTCGGCCGAACTCCCCACACCCATCCATCATATTTTCGAGTTCTTGTCTTGCCATTCCAAGCTCACACAAGTGTCGGGGATCACGTACGAGGAAGCTTGAAGCAAGCGGAAGCTAAAGGACCTCGTTCATTTGCTTTTATCCACGCCATTTTCGCCAAAGATCTTCCCTAGCCCCGAGCTAGAGGTATAACATTTAAAACTCGCTCTTGATCGTGTCTAAAGTGGTTAAAAGGATTTTTAACGGTTAAAAGTCGGTAACCCATCTTTTGAATCTATAAAGTCTTCTAAAACTCGAATATTGTTGGTTAAAAGCTTATAACGCGTGTAAAAGTCGTAGTATTCGAATATGTTGGTTGTAGAGACCCGATCTATGATGTGGTGGCTCTTATCATCGTTTAACCCGACTTTGTTAAGATCACGAATCTTGACATAAGCTTGTTTCTAGCGGTACGAGGGTTAAAAGGTGAAACTCCACCACACGAGAAACATGAACTTGTGTAAAAGTGTTTTGACTTGTAAAATAGTATTTAAAACGAGCCGATCTACGTATGTATAAGTGGTACATTCGTAGAACCAGGTGTCGAGAAAATCATGTTTTATATAAGTTGGATAACATGTTAACAAAGGTGATTTTTTAAACTACAAGTGTATAGAAACTTGTGAAACGAAAGATCCGACAAAATAACAAATTTTTTTTTTTTATAAAAGTTGTCGGGAAGTTGTAAAGAGTGATTTGTTCCAAAAACGGGGTTTTTACAAGACTAAACTATTATATACATAGATCCACTAAATATAACGAGATCTACACAATAGTTTTTAGAAAAATTTCAAGTTCATGTAATAATGCGATCTTACATACTAGTCTACAAGTTTGAAGTGTTGAAACTTGTGTAATGTGTTGGAAATTGATTGGTTGATTTAAAAGAAGTGTTGAAATGATTTTGTAAAAGAAAATGATACGCTTAAAAGCGTGGCCACCTCCAGTTACAGGGGAAACTCTGGCGAAATTTTTCTAAAATCTAACACTTAGAATTATTTACAAGTGTCAGAATTATTTTTGATATGTTTTCAAAATATATTTCGCCATGACTTTATTTACAAATATTCGGAGGTGGGGTTTTCACAAAAATAAACGTGATAAATATTTATTCGATAAATATATTTTTCACAACACTGTTTATGGCTTGTTTTCCGCTGCATTAAGCCCGAGGTCATCCAGGGTTCGAGACATGTGACTCTTTCCTGGACAAGTCACAGTCCCTAAACCATGTTTACTTTAAGTTTGCATTTGTATTGTTTAGACAAAGTTATGGTTGTTGGGTGTTAACCCGTTAAGACAATGTTTTAATATTTTTATCAATGGATGATCTTGCATATTTTTAATTCATATAGCTTTGTTATGATTAAGCTATGGTATTAAGAAGTCACACCAAATTAACCACGCTTCCGCAAAGCCAGGGTGTGACAGCTTGGTATCAGAGCTCTGATCATAGCGAACTAGGATTCCTTCTCGAGCCTAGACTATGATCACTAGGGCTCTCACGAAAACATTTTCTGCATACCACTTAAGTCCAGATCCAAAACGTTTTTACAAACAAATGTTGAGCACATTTCATTTATTCATTATTAGGCTCAGTCCTGAAGACTGAGGCTCGGTCTTGGAGGCCGAGGCTCGATCTTAGAGATCGAGGTAGATGTTATTTATGTTAGGCTCAGTCTTGGAGGCTGAGGCTCGGTCTTGGAGGCCGAGGCTCGATCTTAGAGATCGAGGTAGATGTATGTTGTTTTAGGCTCAGTCTTGGAGGCTGAGGCTCGGTCTTGGAGGCCGAGGCTCGATCTAAGAGGTCGAGGTGGATGATAGAGCAGTCTTAGAGACTGGGAGGAATTTGGCTAGTGGGACTAGGAATGTCAGTCTAGGAGACTGGGAGGCTAGTGGGACTAGGAGAATTATTTGATTGATTATTGTTGACTTACATGTTTATATGAATATATGATTGATTATTATACGTATGTGTGTTTGTGTTACACACGGCATGCCTTCATCATGTACTAGAAAGATGGACACTACGAATCCCATGGCCATAGTATTAGACGACATAGTTTCATCGGAGCACGAGGTGTACGTTCCCGATACTACCGGCACAGACAATGACGACTCTCAGCCCTTTTGCGCTGCCTGAATGTCGTAGCAGAGCCTACTGATGGCCATCTTGTTGGGAATTTGCCATTCGCGGTGATCCCTGTTCCTGTGCCCCTTGCCGCTTACCCTATTGTTGATATGCCCCCCTGACGTGGCCTCTGACGACGATAACGATCTACTAGAAAGAGGACCCATTTGAGGGCGAGGCCCTATTGCTGCTGGTATTAACCTACTGCTTGCGGACGCTCCTGCAGGGGAAACTTATGCCCATTCCCCTGTCCCAGACTCATTTAAATTTCTGACATCCGCATTTTCGCATATTTAGGGAGTGCAGCACCATTTACGCGACGCCGACCCTGATACGGCATCATCAGCTGCACCGGTTCCCGCACATAGCTTTGAGTTTGATCACAGTATTGAGGGTAATCCTGTTCTCCCATCTGGTTTTGACCCAGACCATGACCTTGAGTTCATACGCTTAGGCCAGCCCTTGGAGGATCCTGTAACCCCCTGTGATGGATGATCCAGCTGATTTTGAGATAGAGTTTGTTGATCCAGAGCCAGCCGTGGCCCTGAGCCAGGCATTGCTCTTGACCCCGCATTAGAGCATGACCTTGTTCATGCCAATGCACCTGCTGTCGCTCCTTGGTTGATCATCTGCTTGGACGAGAGAAAATGTGGGGTAACTGTGCAAGACAATTTATTATTACAGGGGCCCACGTAATAACGACTTGTAGTGCACAGAAATCCTGGTTGACTCTGCGGGTCAAGCTAATGACAACCAATGTAGCAGGAAATAACTCGAACACGAATGACCAAGGCGATGAAGCCTCGAGTTCATTCTATTTCAAGCAACAAGCCATTGGCAAGCCTATGAGAAGGCTCCGAACATTTATTTCCCCACCCATTCATTGAGTATATTTATGTGTAAAATTGGGTGAGTACATGATGGCTTACGGTGCTATGTATCTCATAGACAATTGGAAAGTTGTCTAACCCACTTCATGCCATTCCGACAGAAGAGAATGCCACCTAGACGTGACACAAACACTAGTATGTTGCCAAGGATAGGAGCCGAGCTGCAAAAACGCAACTCACAGGCAATTGCACGACATGAAGCTCTCCGCTTTTAGCACGGCAATGGCACTATTGGAAATAATCCCTAGCTGACCGCACCTATAAGCAGTTCCTAAACTGCAAGCCTTTGAACTTCGACGAAACCGAAAGCGCCATTGCATTTGTTCGTTGGCCTGAAAAGATTGACTCCATTCTAAGAAAGACAAACTGTTCGCCCCAAATGGAGTGATACCTTCACCTCAAGGTCATTACTAGACGGCACACTCTCATGGTGGGACCATCATGTTCAGGCCCTTAGCACGGATGCTACTTATGCACTGAGCTGGGACGAGCTCAAGGAAATGATTGGGAAGAAATGTTGTTCTAGGACTGGAATTCAGAAGCTTAAGGTGGAGTTCTGGAATTTGAAAATGGAGAGACCCGAGATTCCTTAACAGGTCTAGAAATCGCACGACTTGCCTAGGGTCGTCCCCTACTAAGTCATTATTGTTGTATGATACAGTTATGTACATATAAGCTTTACATTGTGGTCTCGATTTGTGGTATTGCAATCGCAGTATTCTCATCACTTGTGATGTTTGATCTATGGTTTATGTTCTATGACATGAGATGTTATGTGGCTGATTTATTGATAGCATGAGCTGTTATGTACTGATATTGTTGAATACATACGTACATTTTACCTGCTACGACCTAACCTATGTGAAACATCTTTTAGAAGATGCCACCAAGACGCGAAATGCGCATACCCACCAACGAGGCGGAACTTCAGGAAATCATTGCTGCAGTCATCGCACAATACGAGGCCCATCACTCCGAGCGCAACGGAGGTACCTCGGAAAATAACGGTTGTCCCTACTGGCACTTCCTCAACTACAAGCCTCCGAAGTTCGACGGCACTGGAGGTGCCATAGCTTTTGTGAAATGGATTGAAAGTATGGATTCCATCTTTCGAATGAGTGGTTGTACGCCAGAGCAACAAGTCCTATACGTTTCTGGGTTGTTTCAAGAGGGAGCTCGACTATGGTGGTACCTTCAGGTTCAAATGAAGGGCGAAACCGCAGCATATGCATTATCATGGGATGAACTGAAGGGAATGATGCATGAGAAGTATTGCTCCAAAGAGGAAACCCAGAAGTTGGAAGGGGAATTCCAGAGCCTGATAATGGAAGGTCCAAAAATGTTGGGATACATGCAAAGAATTCATGACTTGGCACGAGTTATTCCCCACTTAGCGGAACCAGAAATGAGGAAATTGGGACAGTTCATTTGGGAACTGGCACCAGAAGTCATGAGCTTAATGGCAGCATCTACGCCACCAACAACTATTGCTGCAAGCAAGATGGGTTTGGCACTCGTTACGGAAGCCATTAGACTAGAAAAACTTGCAAACCCTGATAGGGGGACTCAGGTAGAGTCATCTGGAAAGAACAAAAGGAAGCTTACCGAAGATACCGAACAAATAATGATGAACAAAGATCTATTCGAGGTTGTTTTGACTGCGGAGACAAAGGGCATTTCAAGAAAGATTGCCCTAACAACAGACAGGCCAATGATAAGATTTGCTTAGAAACTAAAGCAAGACGTGCTGGGTGCAAATATCACCATGAATGTGGATGTCGGAAGCCTAGGTGCGGGAGGAAAAGGCATAACAAGGATGGTTGTGGGATGAAGAGTCCCAAACAAGGAGAAAACCGTAACAACGCTCAAGGTGGAAGCAGGAAAGGAAATGGCCGAATGCTAGGATGCTTCCATTGTGGGGACATTGGACATCTTAAGAGAGAATGCCCGGAGTTGAAACAAGACCGTGAGAGAACACCCAACATCGGAGTTTGTGAAGCATGCCAGGATCCAGGCATGATTACTGGTACGTTCTTTAACAACCAAAACTTTCGCATCTATCTTGTGTGAAACTGGTGCCGATTATAGCTTCGTATCATTAGAATTTAAGAATATGCTTGGTTTAACTGCTAGTAAATTAGATACTCAATTGAATTGGTGAATGGGAAGTTAGTAGAAACTAACGAGGCGACTCGAGGTTGCGTAATCGAGTTGGGAGAGCGTGAGTTTGCTCTCGATCTACTACCAGTCCAGTTGGAAAGCTTCGACGTGGTAGTAGGAATGGATTGGTTATCGAGTAACAAGGCAGAGATAGTTTGTTACGAGAAGGTTATTCGTATCCCGACCGATGATGGTGAGACCATTGTTGTTCATGGTGAGAAGCGTGAGACGCCGTTAAGGATGATTAGCTGCCTAAAGCGAGAAAGTGTTTGCAGAAAGGATGTGTTGCTTTTCTGGCACACATTGTGGATAAAAAGGCTGCTGAGCCGAAGATCGAAGACATCCCTGTCGTGAGGGAATACCCAGAAGTCTTTCCAGAAGACTTGCCTGGCTTGCCACCTCAAAGGCAAGTGGAGTTTCGCATCGACTTAGTTCCAGGCGCCGCGCCTGTGGCTAAGGCACCTTATAGACTTGCTCCGTCTGAAATGCAAGAGCTGTCGACACAACTTCAAGAGTTGTTAGACAAGGGTTTTATCCGACCAAGCTTCTCGCCTTGGGGAGCTCCAGTTTTGTTTGTGAAAAAGAAGGACGGTAGTTTTTGGATGTGTATTGACTACAGAGAGTTGAACAAGCTGACAATTAAGAATAGGTATCCCCTGCCAAGAATCGATGATCTGTTCGACCAGCTTCAAGGTTCAAGCTTTTATTCAAAGATCGATCTTCGATCTGGATACCATCAGCTACGGATACAGGAGGAGAGTATCCCGAAGACAGCCTTCAGAACTCGATATGGGCACTACGAGTTTCTGGTTATGCCGTTTGGTTTGACAAACGCACCTGCTGTATTCATGGATTTGATGAACCGAGTTTGTAAGCCATACCAGGATAAGTTCGTGATTGTATTCATCGATGATATCTTGATTTATTCAAAGACGAAGGCTGAGCACGAGCAGCATCTTAGAGCTATTCTAGAGCTGCTGAAGAAGGAACAATTGTACGCCAAGTTCTCTAAGTGTGAGTTTTGGCTAAGGGAAGTGCAATTCCTTGGACACGTGGTGAATGGAGATGGAATCCACGTGGATCCAACCAAGATCGAGGCGATCAAAGATTGGGAAACGCCAAAGACGCCAACCGAGATTCGGCAATTCTTGGGTTTGGCTGGCTATTATCGAAGGTTCATCGAGAACTTTTCAAAGATCGCTCAACCATTGACGCTCCTCACGCAAAAGGACAAGAAGTTTGATTGGGGAATCAAACAGGATGAGGCGTTTCAGATATTGAAGGATAAGCTTTGTAACGCGCCGATCTTAGCTCTACCGGAAGGTACCGACGATTTTGTGGTATACTGTGACGCATCGCGTCAAGGATTGGGTTGTGTGTTGATGCAACGTCAAAAGGTTATCGCCTACGCATCACGCCAACTGAAAGTGCACGAAAAGAACTATACCACACATGATTTGGAGCTAGGCACAGTGGTTTTTGCCTTGAAGATCTGGAGACACTACCTTTACGGTACAAAGTGCACAATCTTCACAGATCACAAGAGCCTCCAGCATATATTCAATCAGAAGGAGTTGAATATGAGGCAAAGGCGATGGGTCGAGTTGTTGAACGATTACGACTGCGAAATCAAGTATCATCCAGGGAAGGCGAATGTGGTCGCTGATACCCTAAGTCGTAAAGAGAGAATCAAGCCCATAAGGGTTAGGGCTATGGAAATGATAATTCAAACCGACCTTTCCTCACGCGTTCGTGCAGCACAGAAGGAAGCTCTCAAGGAGGGAAACCTTGAGGAAGAATATCTCCGTGGGATGGAGAAGATTTTGGTGCCAAACAGGGAAGGAACGTTGTGTTTTGAGAAAAGGATTTGGGTTCCTCTGTTTGGTGGTTTAAGAGAAGTTATCTTTGATGAAGCTCACAAGTCGCGGTACTCTATCCACCCTGGAGCGGATAAGATGTACCAGGATCTTAAAGATTATTACTGGTGACCTAGGATGAAAGGCGATGTTGCTATTTACGTGAGCAAATGTTTAACTTGCGCCAAAGTTAAGGCGGAATACCAGAAGCCTTCGGGACTTCTGCAGCAACCAAAAATTCCCCAGTGGAAGTGGGAAGAAATCTCCATGGATTTTATTACGAAGTTGCCAAGGACGCCAAGAGGCCATGACACTATCTGGGTGATAGTGGATCGCTTAACGAAGTCAGCACACTTCTTACCTATCCGCGAGAAGGATAATACAAGCAAATTGGCTGAAATCTACATGAGAGAGATTGTTACACGCCATGGAGTACCCCTCTCGATTATTTCTGATAGAGATGGGAGGTTCGTATCGAGGATATGGCAATCCTTCCAGGAAGCTTTTGGCTCAAAGTTGAATATGAGCACTTCTTTTCACCCGCAGACCGACGGACAAAGTGAGCGGACGATTCAGACGTTGGAGGACATGCTGAGAGCATGTGTTATGGATTTAGGCGGTAGCTGGGATAAGCATTTACCCCTGGTTGAATTTTCATACAACAATAGCTACCACACCAGTATTGGTGCCGCGCCATTCGAAGCGTTATATGGGCGCAAGTGCAGGTCACCGCTCTGTTGGTCTGACGCAGGTGATAGACAATTGGTAGGTCCCGATGTAGTTCAGGAAACTACAGATAAGATCGCGCAAATCCGAGATCGCATTAGTGCGGCTCGTGACCGTCAGAAGACCTACGCAGATCTGAAAAGGAAACCTCAGGAGTTTGAGGTTGGGGATATGGTCTTGTTAAAGGTATCACCCTGGAAGGGTGTGGCACGCTTTGGGAAGCGTGGGAAGTTGAATCCACGCTACATTGGTCCTTTCAAGGTTTTGGAAAGAATTGGGACTGTAGCATACAAGTTGGATCTACCTGCCGAACTGAATAATGTTCACGATACATTTCATGTATCCAATCTGAAGAGGAGTCCAACTCAAGTTAACGTTGCCATTCCTACCGACGAAATTCATATTGATGACACGCTCCACTTCGTTGAAGAACCTGTTGAGGTCACGGATTGGAAAGTGAACAAGACCCGCCGGAGCAGTGTCAAGCTCGTCAAAGTTCGCTGGAATGCTAGACATGGTCCTGAGTTCACCTGGGAGCGTGAAGACCGAATGAAAGAGAAATAACCCCACTTATTTCCTGAGAACCCTGCTTCTACAAGCAGAATTTAAAATTTCGGGACGAAATTTATTTAACGGGGGGAGAATGTGACAACCCTCACAAAACCAGGTATCCGTATGACTTAATTAACTGTTAATTGTTGCCTAATTACTGTGCTTAACTGAGATTTCTGATAAACTGCTACTTGATTGTTGATACTTGTACATATCGGCATCATACTTTGATTTTTCCGTCAATACATTATTTGCTTACTGAACACTAGTGACAAACATGATGCACAAAAGCACAGTAGCATTTGAACGGATAACCTATTTGACATGCTGATATAGCCAGCATCAGGCAAACACTGCCTCTAAAGGCCTGAATGAGCCAGAAATATTTTACTACACCCATAGTGTGTGTAGGGATACAAGGGTTGTTAAACTGCGTCTCTAGGAATAAGATACAGAGATTGGATGTGCCTAAAACGTACTCTAAGCACGAAACACAGCACTTTTATCAACATACTAGCTTCTAGCTAATTAATAAAGTGCCAAAATATGAGGAAATATTCCTGACACTTTGCAGAATAAATTGTGTCGCTAAAAATATTAATTACGACGCTTAAAAGATTACTTAAGCACTTTAACGGATTACTATCCAACCGAACAACCGGACTATACCCGGAACATAAAAATATTGCCAGAAATATTATTGGTATTTTTCTGAGCCAGTTAGGGTCCCTGATTACCCTAACACCCGCATTATAACGCATCAAACAACTAACGGGGTTAAACTCTAAAAGTAACCTCCTTAATGTAACTGAACATTAACTGAACAATCAAGACCCAACCGGATACCCCCCCCCCTTTTTAGGCCAGTTCAATTCTAATGGAACAAGGGTACAACCTTTTGATTATTTAATTTGATGTTGTGGATATCTAGACGACTTGAAACCGTTGGATGTTGGAGCTTGATTTTTCTATAAATACCACACACACATTAGAGAATTCACACACCATTTCACCAACACCTTGCTCTCTCTCTTGCTCCCTCTCTTCTCGGCCGAACTCCCCACACCCATCCATCATATTTTCGAGTTCTTGTCTTGCCATTCCAAGCTCACACAAGTGTCGGGGATCACGTACGAGGAAGCTTGAAGCAAGCGGAAGCTAAAGGACCTCGTTCATTTGCTTTTATCCACGCCATTTTCGCCAAAGATCTTCCCTAGCCCCGAGCTAGAGGTATAACATTTAAAACTCGCTCTTGATCGTGTCTAAAGTGGTTAAAAGGATTTTTAACGGTTAAAAGTCGGTAACCCATCTTTTGAATCTATAAAGTCTTCTAAAACTCGAATATTGTTGGTTAAAAGCTTATAACGCGTGTAAAAGTCGTAGTATTCGAATATGTTGGTTGTAGAGACCCGATCTATGATGTGGTGGCTCTTATCATCGTTTAACCCGACTTTGTTAAGATCACGAATCTTGACATAAGCTTGTTTCTAGCGGTACGAGGGTTAAAAGGTGAAACTCCACCACACGAGAAACATGAACTTGTGTAAAAGTGTTTTGACTTGTAAAATAGTATTTAAAACGAGCCGATCTACGTATGTATAAGTGGTACATTCGTAGAACCAGGTGTCGAGAAAATCATGTTTTATATAAGTTGGATAACATGTTAACAAAGGTGATTTTTTAAACTACAAGTGTATAGAAACTTGTGAAACGAAAGATCCGACAAAATAACAATTTTTTTTTTTATAAAAGTTGTCGGGAAGTTGTAAAGAGTGATTTGTTCCAAAAACGGGGTTTTTACAAGACTAAACTATTATATACATAGATCCACTAAATATAACGAGATCTACACAATAGTTTTTAGAAAAATTTCAAGTTCATGTAATAATGCGATCTTACATACTAGTCTACAAGTTTGAAGTGTTGAAACTTGTGTAATGTGTTGGAAATTGATTGGTTGATTTAAAAGAAGTGTTGAAATGATTTTGTAAAAGAAAATGATACGCTTAAAAGCGTGGCCACCTCCAGTTACAGGGGAAACTCTGGCGAAATTTTTCTAAAATCTAACACTTAGAATTATTTACAAGTGTAAGAATTATTTTTGATATGTTTTCAAAATATATTTCGCCATGACTTTATTTACAAATATTCGGAGGTGGGGTTTTCACAAAAATAAACGTGATAAATATTTATTCGATAAATATATTTTTTCACAACACTGTTTATGATTATTTTGTGAAAATGTATAGATATTATTTTTAGAGTAAAAATAATATTTACTAACTTTGTCGAACCCAAAATAATACCAACGCCTTCACGACAAACATATAAGTTACAACGGTAATTACTATTACCACTAAATCGCCAAAACGTAACTTACACTTTATACGGAAATATTCACGAATGCGTATCTTGTCGACGTATTATTTTGGAAAGTATTATACGAAGAGAAAATATATTATTTTTGAGAAAAATAATTATATTTTGGAATGAGAAATAAAATATATACAAGAAACGGTTGTCTAACTGTTTCCCAAAATGTAAACTATAAAGCTAAGGCACGGCCATCCGTCTAATAGAATTAGCACATGTAGGTCGTTGCACAGCAGTTGGACATTTGGATTACTTGGTATTGTGACGCACTCACTGTGAGTTCATGTCCCCCTTTTCTCTTAACTGTTTTCAGTTTTATAAACTGCGGGGGTGAAATACATGTTACTATGATTATGAATACTTGATTACATGGTATGGTTAGCGTAAGGAGGGTTACTACTTAGATCATGTGAGTGGGTAGGCGCAACTTGAGGCCATTAATCCTCGTAGTAGGACCGAGGGACAGGAGCGGTAGATCTATCTGGGTGTAGCGAGCCCAGCCCCAGGTCCAGCGGAACGGACCTCGGGGTGACTTAGTGCCCGACGCATAAATCCGCTAGGTTTGAGTCATCCCTACTTGCACTTCACACATATCAATGGCCTTGCAAACCATTGGTGATCTCTTTTTCTTTATTTGCTACATACCAGGTTTTTGATAAAGATAAAGGTTTATATGCTCACTTTCGCATGAACTCGCTCAACATTATTGTTGATTTTTCAACTTACATGTATTTCAGGAAACTAACGATCTGGCGCGGTATGGCTTGTTTTCCGCTGCATTAAGCCCAAGGTCATCCAGGGTTCGAGACATGTGACTCTTTCCTGGACAAGTCACAGTCCCTGAACCATGTTTACTTTAAGTTTGCATTTGTAATGTTTAGACAAAGTTATGGTTGTTGGGTGTTAACCCGTTAAGACAATGTTTTAATATTTTTATCAATGGATGATCTTGCATATTTTTAATTCATATAGCTTTGTTATGATTAAGCTATGGTATTAAGAAGTCACACCAAATTAACCACGCTTCCGCAAAGCCAGGGTGTGACACTAAGGGGGAGTTGCTCCCTGCTAGGGGCGAAGCTCAAAAGGTACAGACGATGTCACACCCCAACCGATGGCGGAATCATAGGGGCATGGCACTGAGCGAAACAGATTGTTCAGAAGTTTTCATAACACCTATTTATATAATCCAGTTAAAGATACGCCCCATACCGTATCCCGAATAAACAAATACGTTATTACAGATAATATCCAAACAAGAAATTCTGTTCCGACAACTCAGATTTAAGCAAAACAAAACTAAATATTGTTCAAATGCTCCTAAAGACCCAGCCTGACAATATCTACAGACAACTATGCTCTAGTTGCTTTTTCCTGACAGACAACTATTTGTTGGGGCCTCTAGAGCTTTATTCTAGCCTCGCTTTCCTAGCAAGCAAACATCTTAAACACCTGCCATATACGTTAAAATACAGTCTATACATGAATGTAAAGGTGAGCATACAAGTTTGATAATAGCATATAGAGTTCGAATAGTTTACGCATAACCAACACGTACACAGAGGAAAACGAAGCATCTTAATTATCGACATGGATCTATCGATACCAATGACTGCGGGTTGACCGTCCGAGACGGTTCGCAATACATGATTACCACCGTAATCCATGCAAGTAATTGTCCTTAACAACCCCCGTGTGAACGGGTGCTGAGTCCAAACTATAGTACTACGTCGTTAAGGCAGGTAGACAGCATTCCACGTGTAAACACAATCAACAAGCATTCATTTAGTCACGTAATACATGCAAATTGGTTAGCGTTCAAATAATTGCATAGTATGTTCGATGGTGATTTTGATAAGTAACGTATGTAACACCCAAAAGTGCTAAAAGCAAAAAGGGATCGAGTATACTTACAGCGGTTGATTGATGGATTGAAGGGAGCGCTTGAGAGTAGGGTTAGCCTGAACAGTTCGATAGCATAACGATGAATACATGTAGAATGGAAACAAGTGTAAGTGGGTCGAACAGCCTGGTCGATCGAACGGCAGGTTCGATCGAGTGGGTTGTTCGTTCGGCTGGACAATCCGTTCAGACAGCCTGCTCGATCGGCCCGTAGGCTCGATCGGTTGGACTGTTCGAGTGGATTGTTTCTTCCTTTGAGTAGGATGTGTTTGTGTATGATGGTTTGAACTTTTGAAGTTTTTGTTGTAGCATTTGAGAACACTGAAGTGTACTTACCTTTCAGGTCGATCGATCGAACGGTCTGTTCGATCGGTCGGCTTAACCGATCGGCTAGGAACTTCAGTATTAGTCCTCAACAGGTTGTCACTCGATCGAGCAGTGTATTCGATTGAACAGCCTGTTCGTTCTGATAGCATGTTCGATCGGGTGGCACCCCAATGCGTCGAACGAGTTGAAAAATCGATTAAGTGTTGAAGCATAGTATCTCATGATCCGATGAGTAATGTTACCAAACAGCTCGTTCGATCGGTCATTACTTCGTTCAATACCATACCTCATGAGTTTGTCAAAAGTGTGGGGCCACATGCTAGCCGATCGGCTGGCCTGGTCGATCGGCTGACATGTCCGATCGGTTGGGCTGTTCGTTCGAACAGCCTAACCGTTCGGTCAGCATCCTGACCTGGTCGGCCTGTTCGTCTAACACTTGGCTGTTCTGATTGTTTGACGTTATATTGAGGTAGTTTGACAACGAGTTGAACTATGACACTTTCGTTCTTACTTGTTTCTCCTACTCGGACAGGAATCACCCAAGTCCGGCCGGTGAACGGTTCGGAACGTCAGTTTAACGTTTAACCCGAAGTCGGTGAACCTCGTAGATAGAACCTGAATCTTGAATCACACAACCATCGGAATGATTAGTGGGTTAGCTCAAGCTCCGTTTCTACCGGTTTGAAGGCATTGAGTGTAAAAGAGTTGAAAGAAAGTTGGAAATCCTCCTTTCAATCCTTTACATCATGTAAATGATTAGATCTCTGATAGATCTTGACTTGTTTATGTGGAAATCGGTTAGATCCGAGCTATTCATGGTGGCTTGAGGTCAAAACATGATGTTCTTGAAGAACTTGATGCGTGTGTAGTGCGATATATTTTAGATGTATATTTAAGCCCTTTTTACACTTTTAGCCAAGTTTTAAATTTATAAAAACACGATATTTACTAACACTAAACACACATATGGGCAAGTGCACCCATCGTGGACGTAGTATAGTGTTGGTAAGATACCGAGGTCGTCCAAGGACACAAGAGCTTTTAATACCGGTTTATCCTCAACGTCTAATCAAATCAAAAAGTGAGAAAAATGTTTTAATCTAAAAAAAATAAAAACTAACTAAATGTTGAAAAATAAAATAAAATAAAAACAGATAGACAAGATGAATCACTTGGATCCGACACGTGTATTAGTATAACCTTTGATTATTTTCGCACTTTTGCACTTGTTTAAGAGATTATCTTAGTTATTGTAGTGGGCCCCTCTTTTGAAGGCGACGTTACCCTCAACCCATTAGTTTGAGTCAGCAAGGATACAATCCTAAAGGGTCGGATTATTGAAAGATAATGAATTAAGTTATTAATGCAAATTGTGGTAGGCCCCGCTTTCGGCGGTGACGTTACCCTCGGCTAAGTAGTCTGAGTCAGCAGGGATACAGTCCTAAATAGCCGGGTTATAGTATTAATAGTAGTTAACTTATGAGGGGGTCAAAGAGTTTGGATCCCCGCCATCTAATACCTATGGGCATTGAAGGAGATCCTACTAAATTTGACCCAGGTCCCAAGCAGGACCTCTAAACGCTGAACAAGGGCAAGACCCTTACCAAACCGTTCCCTTAACCCCCGACCAGGTAGCCAACATACCTCCATATAGACCGTGGAGATATGAATGGTGAAAATCTTTTATTTTATATAGACAGTAAAATAATGCCAAGACACCACGGACAAACGATAAGGAAAGATCACCTTCATCATAAGTAACTAGTTATTAAAGTCATTAATACAAAACCAAATAAAAAGTGCAAAAGATTAAAAATAAAAAGTATTATACTAAACACTTGTCTTCACCAAGTGATGTAAGAGACTTAGGCAAACATGGCCTTGATTGTCAAGAACTCTTACGATCAATCTTGGATCCCGAGACGACTCACACACTCTACAATGGACAATGGATGATGGTGGTGGATGATGGTGTTATGGTGGTGGTGGGTGGTGGATGGAGTGTGAGAGAGGTGGTGTGCCAAGGGATGAGATGGAATGAAACCAAGCACTCCTATTTATAGGCTGAACAGAAGGCTGGGCACGGCCCCGTGTCCGCTGGACACGCCCCCGTGCCCGTCTGACACTCTCTCTCCTCATTAATTGTAATTCGCAATTACAATTAATGCGCCTGCTGTACTTTCACCACGCCCCCGTGCCCGCTAGACACGGCCCCGTGGTGGGCAATGGAAGCTTCTATAGGTTTGTCTTTTATGCTGCTTCTTGGGCACGGCCCCGTGTTGGCTGAGCACGGGGCATGTTCAGACTTCTGCTTTCTCTTCTTTGCCTTGGAGGATGCCGTTGAGGGTCCGGGCAGTCTACTTTTATTCCTTTTCTTGTATTTATGCTAGAATTAGTTGTTTTTTTTGCTTCTTTTGTGAATTTGAGCTCATTTCATCCTGAAAATACAAAAGAAAGACAAAAACACTCTTTTTCCAACATTAGTACTTAAAAAGGGTTAGTTTTATGCCTTAATTGATGTGATTTATATGTTGCATTTTACACACATCAAATACCCCCACACTTGATGTCACACCCCCAAAAATCCACCTGCGGAGTATCACCGCTTGGGAGCGTGACTGACCAGGATCAAGCCACCAATCATACAGAACATTGTATAAAGTAAAAGTAATCACATTATAATCCAAACCATTTCCATATGAAAGGTGTTTCCAAAACATAAGTAAGTTAACATTGTTTAGCGGAAGCGTATTATTGTAAAACCCATAGCAAATAAGTATCAGACATCAAAAGTGTTTAACAAGGTGATCATGATCCAAGCCCCACAACGACCAGCTCCTCCGTGTGCAAGCTCCAAGTACCTAACGATCTGCAAGGCATGTAACAGAATGATCAACAAACTAGTTGAGCGAGTTCACATAAAGGAAATGCGTAATAGTAAGTTCATTTGTAATAGGTGGCTCTACTGGGCCGTTTGTATATTTTACTGTGGTGGTGTTCCACGTTTTCCTGTGGTGGTGTTCCACGTTTTCCTGTGGTGGTGTTCCACGTTTTCCTGTGGTGGTGTTCCACGTTTTCCTGTGGTGGTGTTCCACGTTTTCCTGTGGTGGTGTTCCACGTTTTCCTGTGGTGGTGTTCCACGTTTTCCTGTGGTGGTGTTCCACGTTTTCCTGTGGTGGTGTTCCACGTTTTCCTGTGGTGGTGTTCCACGTTTTCCTGTGGTGGTGTTCCACGTTTTCCTAACCACTAGACTACTCGTAATTATAGGTATCCTTCACAACCGAGGATAGTGATGTGGTAGTCTAGTCATAGTGTCAATAGAGTATCTAATCAACCTTCCAATCCCATTCCCAACCCCGGGAACCCCATGCCTTGGTAAGAGTGTGAACTCACCTTGGTTTGCTCGGTATGCTAAATAAGTACACGCGCTCACAGTTAATCAATCACGTCCTATTGTATACACGTATAGCAAATCAGTTCATGGTCGGAATATTACGCATGCAATTAATTGTTCACACAGCAGTCAGTTTGCATATCAGCACAACACGTAGTATTACACAAACATGTTCATCACCAAGCATGGTATGTAAATAAATTCAACATATGTTCAATTGTTCAAGACATTATGCAAAACCCTAGTATCTTTCGATCACAATTATCCTAATTATCTATCGAGTCCAACACTTAACTTTCGGACCGAAATGCTTTGTTTCGAACCATTGTTATCTTTCGACCAAAACCATCTTTCGGTCAAGGGTATGGTTCGGTCAATGCTATCTGTCGGTCAAACATCTGTCGGTCAATCTATCCTTCGGTCACTAACGCTATGGTTCGAAGGATAGGTATCTTTCGGTCCAACAATGGTTCGATCAATAAGTATCCTTCGGCAAATAACAGTTACGTTGATCCGATTAACCATTAACACAATTTTCACAAATCTGTTAACATCAACAAGATCAAACAAGCATGCATCTCATGTTTATCAAGAACCCTAATCTTGAAACAAGGTCATTCAAACTATTCGATTAACACACATAAGCCGATTACATAAGCGTGTCCGATTACAATATCTTAAATCACAAGTTATCATCGAATCGTATCACCAATCATCCATTAAACAACATAAATTTCCTATCCGATCGATCACCCTGACTGGATTAACTAACCGATTAACAACACGATTCGAAATCATGAAATCATTTAACCATAATCACAACATATCCAATGTGCATACAAATTCGATTAATACCCATACGCAATCATCATACAAATCAGTTAATATACAACCAGCCTATTTACATACGATTTGATAATTCCAGAAATCATGTATTGTGGACACTAACCGGGGTAGAAAATAAGAGAATCGATCAGCAAAAATCTTCGTATGAGTTGTGGTTGCCGTCACAGATCAAAAGTGTTCTAGGGTTTTTCTTAGAATAATAATTATCAGTTTACATGCATCCTATATATACGTATCACAGTAATGGGCCAAGCCCAACAGAACAACTGGGCCGAAACATATCGAAGGATATGTTTCGTGATCCTTCGGACCGAAACAAGGTCGAAGGATATGTTTCGGAGTCTTCGAGTCGAAGGTTATCCTTCGAGGTCCTTCAAGTCCTTCGACTGTATTTTATCTTTCGGACAAAATGTTATTATGATATTTATGATAATAACAATAATAATAATTCTAATATTATTATCTATCACAGCAAATAATCACATATAGGCAAAAATGACAATACATTTCAGTAACACACAATTCGTACAATTTAAGTCTACAATCCAAACAACTAAACAGTCAAAGTCAATGCGCATTTAATGTGAAGGTGAAAGTCAAAAACTCGAGTTGTCACATTATCCCCAACTTAAAAGAAATTTCGTCCCGAAATTTGGTACGCACTTACTGAGGAAGCTAGGTATCGTTCACTGGTTTTCCTGGGGTGTCACATCATCCCCCCGTTGATTTGGAATTTCGTCCCGAAATTCAGTAGTAGTAGCTTCAGCCTCAGAAGTGGATGCATGGTTTTCGAATAACTGGGGATACTTTTCTTTCATCTGGTCTTCGCGTTCCCATGTATACTCTGGGCCACGCTGGGAGTTCCAACGAACTCGCACAAGAGGGATTCTCTTGTGTTTGAGGACCTTAACATCCCGGCCCGTGATTTCAACTGGTTCCTCGACGAACTGCAACCGCTCGTCGATAGTGAGTTCCTTAAAAGGAACTATGAGGGTCTCATCTGACAGGCACTTCTTCAGATTCGACACGTGAAATACATTGTGAACTGCACCGAGTTCAGGAGGTAGGTTTAATCTGTAGGCTACCTTGCCAATCTTTTCTAAGATTTCGAACGGTCCGACGTACCGCGGATTCGGTTTGCCTCTTTTACCAAAACGAACCACACCCTTCCAGGGTGAAACTTTCAATAAAACCCGGTCCCCGACCTCAAATTCCAATGGCTTTCTACGCTTGTCCGCGTAGGCTTTCTGACGGTCGCGTGCTGCCGCCATGCGTTGTCGTATCTGTGCTATCTTTTCTGTGGCGTCCACAACAATATCTGGACCCGTAATCTGACTATCCCCCACCTCTGCCCAACAGAGAGGTGACCGGCATTTACGTCCGTACAATGCCTCGAATGGAGCGGCTTGAATGCTGGTATGGTAACTGTTATTGTACGAGAACTCCACCAAAGGGAGGTGCTTTTCCCAGCCGTTGCCGAAATCGATAACACACGCTCGAAGCATGTCTTCTAGAGTTTGAATAGTTCGCTCAGACTGCCCATCCGTCTGAGGATGATATGCTGTGCTCATGTCTAATCGTGAGCCGAAGGATTTGTGCATCGCTTGCCAAAGCTCTGACGTGAATCGTGCATCGCGATCCGAAATAATAGAGGTGGGCACTCCGTGCCTCGAAACGACTTCCTTCAAGTAAATGTCTGCTAAAGTAGAAAACTTATCCGTTTCTTTGATAGCCAAAAAGTGAGCAGACTTTGTGAGTCGATCAACGATTACCCAAATAGTGTCATTCCCACGCTGGGATCTAGGTAAGCCCGTAACGAAATCCATGGAAATTTCTTCCCATTTCCACTGCGGTATCTTGGGCTGCTGAAGTAGACCAGCTGGCTTCTGATATTCGACCTTGACCCTCGCACAGGTCAAACATTTTCCAACGTAAGTAGCGATGTGAGCCTTCATACTAGGCCACCAATAAGTAGTGCTGATGTCGTGGTACATTTTATCCGACCCTGGATGTACCGAATAGCGAGACTTGTGAGCTTCATCCATTACAAGTTCGCGTAAACCGCCCTAAAGTGGGACCCAAATACGCCCCGTTACATAGTAAGCACCGTCTTCCTTTTGTTCCATGCGTTGCCTTGAACCGCGTAAGGCTTCAGCTTTAATGTTTTCGGGTTTCAGAGCTTCCATCTGAGCAGCTCGTATCTGTGCAGGAAGACTGGCCTGAATAGTAAGCTGTAGCGCTCGCACGCGCTTAGGTAGAGTGTCTTTCCGACTAAGGGCATCAGCCACAACATTGGCCTTGCCTGGATGATACTTGATGGCGCATTCGTAGTCGTTCAGAAGTTCAACCCATCTTCGTTGACGCATATTCAAATCCTTTTTGCTTAAGAATATGCTCGAGACTCCTGTGATCGGTGTAAATCGTGCACCGGGTACCGTACAGGTAGTGTCGCCATATCTTAAGCGCGAAAACAACAGCTCCCAGCTCTAAATCGTGCGTCGTGTAGTTCCGTTCATGAACCTTGAGTTGCCGAGAGGCGTATGCAATAACTTTATCCCGTTGCATCAATACACAACCAAGCCCTTGTATCGATGCGTCACAATAAACCACGAAGTCATCCGTGCCCTCGGGCAGTGAGAGAATAGGCGCGCTGCAAAGCCTATCCTTTAAGTACTGAAAAGCGGTCTCCTGTGTATTACCCCATCTGTAAACGACACCTTTCTGTGTAAGCATAGTAAGTGGTTGCGCGATCTTGGAGAAGTCTTTAATAAATCGCCTGTAGTAACCCGCCAAACCCAAGAATTGGCGTATTTCTGTCGGTGTACGTGGTGCTGGCCAGTTTCGGATCGAATCTACCTTGGATGGATCGACATGAATCCCATCCCTGTTTACCACATGGCCTAAGAAGTGGACTTCACGAAGCCAGAAGTCGCATTTAGAAAGCTTGGCGTACAACTGTTCCTTCCGAAGGAGTTCCAAAATAAGACGAAGATGCTGCTCGTGCTCCTCCTGACTCTTGGAGTAGATCAGAATGTCGTTGATGGAGTCAAGAACATTTTGTCTAGGTAGGGTTTGCACACTCTGTTCGTAATGTCCATAAATACGGCGGGTGTGTTCAATAATATCAAACCATTTATCACATCAATCATAAAATATAGTAGTTGAAATAATTCATAAAACCCAAAACATTTGATGTTCAAACCAAACTTTGTTCGAATAGCGGAAACATAATAATGAAAAACCCCAAAAAGAAGTCATAAGTTCAATTAGCGTTCATTGCGTCTCCTCCTCCTAATCATGAAAACTCGACCTCTTGCCTCGTTGCCATTGTTATTGTTGTTTCCCCCGTTGTTGTCGTTGTTCCCGTTGCCCTGGTTATTGTTGTGGTTCTGATTCTGGTTCAACTGAGGACAATCGCGTTTGTAGTGTCCTTCTGCCCCACACTGGAAACATCCCCGGTTTCCACGCTGTGGTTGCTGCTGCTGGTTCTGTGGAGCTGGCGGTGGGAGTTGCTGGTTCTGATTTGCAGGCCGTGGACTCCTACAGTCTTTGGCCTCATGACCCATCTTGAGGCATCTTTGACAACGAACCTTATTACACTGGCCACTGTGATGTTTGTTGCAGGTGTTACACTTTGGAAGGTTTCCTCGATACCCTCCTTGTCTGTGGCTGCTCGATGAGTGCTGACTGGGACTCTGGTAACTATCCGTCTTTCGCTGCTGAGACTGTGACTGTACCGATGCTGATCCCTTGCTAGAATCCCCCTCCCATTTTCTCTTACTTTCACTGGGAGTAGCAAGTGTAGTAGTAGCAGTAGTGGTAGCGGTAGCACCGATACGCTTTGGCAGCTTGCCCTGTTCTACTGCCTGATCTGTGATGCGGTGAGCGAGGCGCTGAATTTCTTGAATGTTGTTGAGGTTAGCCGACGTCACGTGGCTCTGGATTTCTGGCGCCAAACCCTTGAGATACAACTCAATGCGCTTGTATGGTGGGTCTACCATGGTTGGACACAGCACAGCCAACTCATTCGACCTCTTGGTGTAAGCTTCGATTTCTGAACCCACCATCTTCAAATTGTACAACTCATCCTCCAACTTGTGGATGTCTTCTCTTGTGCAATATTCCCTCTTAATCAGTTCTTTGAATTCATTCCAGGGTGTGGCGTTAGCAGCTGCCAACCCTAAGATCTGTACTTGCGCATTCCACCAGGTGAGCGCAATCCCTTCAAGAGTGCCAGTGGCGAACTTCACCCTGCGAGCCTCAGGGCATTCACACATTTCAAAAACCGACTCGAGCTTTTCAAACCAGTGGAGGAGTCCAACTGCCCCCTCCGTGCCACTGAACGAGCTAGGACGACAGTCCATGAAATTCTTGAATGTGCACCCAGGTTGTTGCTGAGCGGGTTGACCTGCTTGGGCGGCTGCAACTGCCGCAGCAACGAGAGCCTCTAGCTGGGCTTGAGTCATGGTAATTCGTGCGGCCATTGATCTTCACATCAAAGGCAACATAAGTGAGAAAAGTTCGCGAATAGTGCGATGACAGAAGAGTGTAAGCACATAAGTATTCTCATGCTATGACAAGTTGTGAGCAAGGTAATGTAAGCATACTACGAGCAAAGTTCTAAGCAAATTCTAGCATGTAGGCAATAAACATAAACCTTATTACCTAAGAAGTTGAGTCTTGCACGTGGAGCGAAGCGTCGTTGTGGATCGTTGAGAGCACTGTTCTGGTTATAGTCTGGTTTTAATAAAAACGTTTTCCCCTTATTAAAACCAAGTTCTCTATAACCAATGGCTCTGATACCAATCTGTCACACCCCCAAAAATCCACCTGCGGAGTATCACCGCTTGGGAGCGTGACTGACCAGGATCAAGCCACCAATCATACAGAACATTGTATAAAGTAAAAGTAATCACATTATAATCCAAACCATTTCCATATGAAAGGTGTTTCCAAAACATAAGTAAGTTAACATTGTTTAGCGGAAGCGTATTATTGTAAAACCCATAGCAAATAAGTATCAGACATCAAAAGTGTTTAACAAGGTGATCATGATCCAAGCCCCACAACGACCAGCTCCTCCGTGTGCAAGCTCCAAGTACCTAACGATCTGCAAGGCATGTAACAGAATGATCAACAAACTAGTTGAGCGAGTTCACATAAAGGAAATGCGTAATAGTAAGTTCATTTGTAATAGGTGGCTCTACTGGGCCGTTTGTATATTTTACTGTGGTGGTGTTCCACGTTTTCCTGTGGTGGTGTTCCACGTTTTCCTGTGGTGGTGTTCCACGTTTTCCTGTGGTGGTGTTCCACGTTTTCCTGTGGTGGTGTTCCACGTTTTCCTGTGGTGGTGTTCCACGTTACGTTTTCCTGTGGTGGTGTTCCACGTTTTCCTGTGGTGGTGTTCCACGTTTTCCTGTGGTGGTGTTCCACGTTTTCCTGTGGTGGTGTTCCACGTTTTCCTAACCACTAGACTACTCGTAATTATAGGTATCCTTCACAACCGAGGATAGTGATGTGGTAGTCTAGTCATAGTGTCAATAGAGTATCTAATCAACCTTCCAATCCCATTCCCAACCCCGGGAACCCCATGCCTTGGTAAGAGTGTGAACTCACCTTGGTTTGCTCGGTATGCTAAATAAGTACACGCGCTCACAGTTAATCAATCACGTCCTATTGTATACACGTATAGCAAATCAGTTCATGGTCGGAATATTACGCATGCAATTAATTGTTCACACAGCAGTCAGTTTGCATATCAGCACAACACGTAGTATTACACAAACATGTTCATCACCAAGCATGGTATGTAAATAAATTCAACATATGTTCAATTGTTCAAGACATTATGCAAAACCCTAGTATCTTTCGATCACAATTATCCTAATTATCTATCGAGTCCAACACTTAACTTTCGGACCGAAATGCTTTGTTTCGAACCATTGTTATCTTTCGACCAAAACCATCTTTCGGTCAAGGGTATGGTTCGGTCAATGCTATCTGTCGGTCAAACATCTGTCGGTCAATCTATCCTTCGGTCACTAACGCTATGGTTCGAAGGATAGGTATCTTTCGGTCCAACAATGGTTCGATCAATAAGTATCCTTCGGCAAATAACAGTTACGTTGATCCGATTAACCATTAACACAATTTTCACAAATCTGTTAACATCAACAAGATCAAACAAGCATGCATCTCATGTTTATCAAGAACCCTAATCTTGAAACAAGGTCATTCAAACTATTCGATTAACACACATAAGCCGATTACATAAGCGTGTCCGATTACAATATCTTAAATCACAAGTTATCATCGAATCGTATCACCAATCATCCATTAAACAACATAAATTTCCTATCCGATCGATCACCCTGACTGGATTAACTAACCGATTAACAACACGATTCGAAATCATGAAATCATTTAACCATAATCACAACATATCCAATGTGCATACAAATTCGATTAATACCCATACGCAATCATCATACAAATCAGTTAATATACAACCAGCCTATTTACATACGATTTGATAATTCCAGAAATCATGTATTGTGGACACTAACCGGGGTAGAAAATAAGAGAATCGATCAGCAAAAATCTTCGTATGAGTTGTGGTTGCCGTCACAGATCAAAAGTGTTCTAGGGTTTTTCTTAGAATAATAATTATCAGTTTACATGCATCCTATATATACGTATCACAGTAATGGGCCAAGCCCAACAGAACAACTGGGCCGAAACATATCGAAGGATATGTTTCGTGATCCTTCGGACCGAAACAAGGTCGAAGGATATGTTTCGGAGTCTTCGAGTCGAAGGTTATCCTTCGAGGTCCTTCAAGTCCTTCGACTGTATTTTATCTTTCGGACAAAATGTTATTATGATATTTATGATAATAACAATAATAATAATTCTAATATTATTATCTATCACAGCAAATAATCACATATAGGCAAAAATGACAATACATTTCAGTAACACACAATTCGTACAATTTAAGTCTACAATCCAAACAACTAAACAGTCAAAGTCAATGCGCATTTAATGTGAAGGTGAAAGTCAAAAACTCGAGTTGTCACACTTGAACTTTTGCTTGTCCTCAAGCAAAACTCTTTAAATGTGGCTTACACTCCCAAATGGAATGGGTAGAAGAGAAAGTTTTTGGCTTGTCCTAGAGTGTCGAGAATCCAAGATCTTTGTAAGTTTTATTTTTATTTATTTACAATCCTATTCGTTATGATTTATTTAGAACGTTTCATAAGATAAATTACTTATTCGGGCATAGCATGCCTTATTAAAATTCCATTTATATACAAGTTCACATACCTCACGGGAGATCACTCAACACTCGGCCGAAGGTGTAATTTTTAGTGAATCACTCGAGAGCGGCATGGAACTTACGCCTTCCATAGGCTTGCCAAGCAATCAATCCTCCTCCTTTTTAACTTTTTACCTTTGTAAATATCAAGAGGACTTTTTGGGTGAAGGGTTAGGCTTGGGTTAAAGGTGGGTGGTTGGGTTAGTGGTTAGTAAAAGGGCGAAAATCGTAAAAAGCGTCGGGTTTCGTGACATACCTTGTTTTTAGTGACTTTTTATTTTGAGGTATTTCTCCAAACAAGCTTTTATATAGCTTTTGTTTGTTTTTGACTTCATCATCATTTTTTTAAGTCACATAAAATGGCGAGCTTACGAAAAACCGAGCTTGTTACTAAAATAAAGGGTGAAAAATAAAAAAGGGTTTTTGGTGGGTAAAAAGGGTTTTGGGGTAATGAAATGAAAGGTTTAGGCTCAAAGGGGCTAACTAGGGGGATTTTGGATAGGTGGAAAGAAAAATGAAAAATAATGGTGTAGAAAGAAAAATATGGTTAGTCCTAATGCCTCCATCACTTACTTACTTGGGTTTAAGTTGGTAAGGACCGGGAATGTATCGTCGTGGCAAGTTTTAGAGTTGTAAGAACCAAGCGGCTATTCACACAAGAAACGAAAAATGAGCATTTAGTCTAAAGATGTATATTTGTATGCTCAATAAAGGCTCAAAACTCACTTTTGTGGGAATGGGTTTTTAATGTGATCAAGTATATATAATCGAATTTTTAACTAGACTTGTTATGCCGTTTCGTAATTTTCTTATGTTGGTTCTTTGTTATCACGACGCTATCGGTTGTAAATTTGTAAAAATATAACCTTTTTAGAACTTGTTATTTCCAAATCAAACCAAGACCAGCAAATAGTAAAAAAAAAAACGAAAAGTTTTTGAAAAAAATTTGGGGTGTTTAGCGGTTCCAATAGAGTTTTGTGTAAGGCTTGTAATTAGGATTTGCAAAATTCAAGGTTTTAGCATCCCCCCACACTTAAATTACACATTGTCCTCAATGTGTCCAAAAATAATATTTTCGGTTGATTAGAATGTGTAAAAGTGGGTTAAAAAGCAAAGATTTATGTTACTGGCATCCTGGACACGGCCCCGTGGTCAGGTGCCAGTAACAGAAATTAAAGAGTTAAGACAGAAGCCTGGACACGGGGGCGTGTCCGCTGAACACGGCCCGTGTCCAGTTACCTGAACTGGGTTTTTTCTGCAGGTGGCTCAGCACGGGGCCGTGTTGGTTGGGCACGGCCCGTGTTGAGCCTTCTGTGACGGAGATTTGTGTCGGGTTGCTCTGTTCTTTGTGCATGGGTCCATTTTTCTTGTTCCCTCTTTCACCCATTACCACCATGAGTGTGTTTTATTCATTAATAACCACCAATCTTAGAAACCATCATATCATTGCAAACATAGAGAAACATTACATAAAGACTAAAAATAAAAATTACATACATATTAAGCCGTGGAGTTCTAGCCCTATGTTTTATTTTAATTAGCAAAATTTCCAAGAAGCTATTGATCTTGGTTAGATAAGGCTTTTAGAAACTCCTTCTTCCGGGCGTGGTCCTCCTCATATGTCGGCGAGCCACTCCTCCACCTCCCTTGGAAGGAGAAAAGGGGGCTCATTTGCATTAGTTTGAGGAGTCTCGACTTCCGCTGGAATTTCTTGTGGGTGTTCCATGGGAGGTTCCGCGGGAAAGTCTTCCCACCCGGTAGGGTTGTTAACCCCGAGTGCCAAGTTCCAGTCCTGTTGTGGAAGGACTGGTTCCATTGGAAGTGCTCCAAGAATGTTTAACCTTTGGTGCAAAAGGTTAATTTCTTGAAAGCTACTTTCGAGTCCCATCGTAAGATCATTAATACGGTCAATTAGGACCTCCTCTACTGACGTCATTTCGTCAAGAGCTTCCCTTAATGCTATTACATAGTGCACAAGCGTAGCTTCAACGGAGGGCCTTCTTCCCCTTCGGCTGTTTGAGGAATGAACGGATGATGTTTCGCTGTTTTCACTCGCCATTCTACGAAAAATAAACCAAAAAGCAGTTTATGTGATGAAACAGTTTCTGGACACGGCCCCGTGCTCATTGAGCACGGCCCCGTGTTCATCTTTCTGCAGAATTTTTGAAGCAAGGAATCTCGGGCTTTTAAGTTATTTTCTGAATTTATGTAGGCTTTTTGGTCATAAATAACTTTAAACAATGTTACACAACATGTTTTTATCAAGATTCCATGAACAAAACTCATTGTTTTCTACCATAAAGGTTGAAGGATTCAAACTTTTGATGGTAGTTCTTGGAGAAAGATGAAAAAAGAAGGAAATGTCTAGAAGAGGAAAGGACAAGATGGGTTGTTGGAACCTTCTTTTAGACTTACCTAGGATTGTTTGAGAGAAGATTCCTTCAAATATCTGTCCCAAGTTGGTCCAAATGTGCAGAATTCTTGGCTGCATTTATAGAAAACGACAGCTTTCTGGACACGGCCCCGTGTTCGCTGGACACGGCCCCGTGTGCAGATGGAATTCTGACACAGTTTGTCCGTATTCTGACATTCTGATTAGAAGGGAATCTTTTGATGAACACGGGGGCGTGTTGGCCGGACACGGCCCCGTGTCGGGAAACTGTTTTATGAAGTTTGTTGCTCCTAAGGAGCTTATTTATATCGGGTGGTTCTTGATTTGTTGGAACAACCCCAAAGTGCCTAAGATACCTTAATTGTCTTATACTAAGGCGAGAACGCAAGAGGTTATCGGTGAGGGTAATTCCTATTTTCATTCTAGGTGGACAAGTCCAACCCTTTTCCGGGCTCTCGTTAAAGAAGGTGTATGCCGAATCGCTCAGGTCTATGTATGCATCGAACGAAGTCGATGGGGAGTCCTTCACGGCACAATCGGCACAGGGATGACTATCGTCCAAGTCTTTTCTAGGTATGAAGGTATTTTCGGGAGCAACGAGGTTGTCGGAATGCGGTTCCAACGTTTCCTCATGGTCATCATCTTGGGGCGGATCAATAAAATCCTTCCTAAGTTCTTTTGACCAATTGAGAATTAGTTCTTCTAGTTGAAATAACTCGTCAAGGAGCATTTCCCCTAGAATATCTGGCTGGGCGCATTCGAGGGAGAGATAGTGCTTATTTTTACTTTCGCCCCTCTTAAGGTTACAAGGAATCGGTGGGTCTATATAGTGGGGCCTATAATTTAGAAAGTAACATTTTAATTCCTCATGTTCGCCTCCACATAATCGACACCACACACCATAAGAGTGCCGAAAGTAAAAAGAATTACTATCACTCATGTTTGTGTCAGAAATTACCAACCGCCGGGGTCTAACGGTTTTGTTTTCAGTAAGAGAATCTTGGGCACGGGTCGTGTTGAGTGGACACGGCCCCGTGTTCAGCTTACTGTCTGACTTAAAACAGGATTGCCAGTTCCAATGATTGAGCACGGGGGCGTGTTCAGCAGGCACGGCCCCGTGCTGAGCTCTGCAGAAGCTGAAAAACTAAGAAAAATCCTAAAAATTAAAAAGAAAAATAAAAATATGATTAGGCCGTTGATTCCTAACTTTCTTAAAATCCTTGTGTCCCCGGCAACGGCCCCAAAAACTTGATGCGTGTGTAGTGCGATATATTTTAGATGTATATTTAAGCCCTTTTTACACTTTTAGCCAAGTTTTAAATTTATAAAAACACGATATTTACTAACACTAAACACACATATGGGCAAGTGCACCCATCGTTGACGTAGTATAGTGTTGGTAAGATACCGAGGTCGTCCAAGGACACAAGAGCTTTTAATACCGGTTTATCCTCAACGTCTAATCAAATCAAAAAGTGAGAAAAATGTTTTAATCTAAAAAAATAAAAACTAACTAAATGCTGAAAAATAAAATAAAATAAAAACAGATAGACAAGATGAATCACTTGGATCCGACACGTGTATTAGTATAACCTTTGATTATTTTCGCACTTTTGCACTTATTTAAGAGATTATCTTAGTTATTGTAGTAGGCCCCTCTTTTGAAGGCAACGTTACCCTCAACCCAGTAGTTTGAGTCAGCAAGGATACAATCCTAAAGGGTCGGATTATTGAAAGATAATGAATTAAGTTATTAATGCAAATTGTGGTAGGCCCCGCTTTCGGCGGTGACGTTACCCTCGGCTAAGTAGTCTGAGTCAGCAGGGATACAGTCCTAAATAGCCGGGTTATAGTATTAATAGTAGTTAACTTATGAGGGGGTCAAAGAGTTTGGATCCACGCCATCCAATATCTATGGGCATTGAAGGAGATCCTACTAAATTTGACCCAGGTCCCAAGCAGGACCTCTAAACGCTGAACAAGGGCAAGACCCTTACCAAACCGTTCCCTTAACCCCCGACCAGGTAGCCAACATACCTCCATATAGACCGTGGAGATATGAATGGTGAAAATCTTTTATTTTATATAGACAGTAAAATAATGCCAAGACACCACGGACAAACGATAAGGAAAGATCACCTTCAACATAAGTAACTAGTTATTAAAGTCATTAATACAAAACCAAATAAAAAGTGCAAAAGATTAAAAATAAAAAGTATTATACTAAACACTTGTCTTCACCAAGTGATGTAAGAGACTTAGGCAAACATGGCCTTGATTGTCAAGAACTCTTACGATCAATCTTGGATCCCGAGACGACTCACACACTCTACGATGGACAATGGATGATGGTGGTGGATGATGGTGTTATGGTGGTGGTGGGTGGTGGATGGAGTGTGAGAGAGGTGGTGTGCCAAGGGATGAGATGGAATGAAACCAAGCACTCCTATTTATAGGCTGAACAGAAGGCTGGGCACGGCCCCGTGTCCACTGGACACGCCCCCGTGCCCGTCTGACACTATCTCTCCTCATTAATTGTAATTCGCAATTACAATTAATGCGCCTGCTGTACTTTCACCACGCCCCCGTGCCCGCTGGACACGGCCCCGTGGTGGGCAATGGAAGCTTCTATAGGTTTGTCTTTTATGCTGCTTCTTGGGCACGAACCCGTGTTGGCTGAGCACGGGGTGTGTTCAGACTTCTGCTTTCTCTTCTTTGCCTTGGAGGATGCCGTTGAGGGTCCGGGCAGTCTACTTTTATTCCTTTTCTTGTATTTATGCTAGAATTAGTTGTCTTTTTGCTTCTTTTGTGAATTTGAGCTCATTTCATCCTGAAAATACAAAAGAAAGACAAAAACACTCTTTTTCCAACATTAGTACTTAAAAAGTGTTAGTTTTATGCCTTAATTGATGTGATTTATATGTTGCATTTTACACACATCAGAACTCCATGATGACATCATCCTAGAATGCTTAGATCTTGATGATTTCACGGTTAGAAATCAAGATTTGAAAGATAGAAAGGTGTAGGAGCATGTTTTGATCAAGAAAGTACAAGATTTAGGATGAAAACTTACCGAAATCGGAAGAAATCTGAGAAAAGATGAGGAGCACGAGCTGGTCGGTCAGAACTTTCCAAAAGTGGTAAAGAGTGACAATGACAGCCCTATTTATAGGCTCTAAAAGAGGAAAGGGCTGGCCAATCGGCCAGGCTTCCCCGATCGGACAGCCTGCTCGATCGAACAGCTTGTTCGATCGGCTGGGCTGTTCGATCGGCGGATAGCCTGATCGATCAACAGCCTGGTTCGAGGTTTCGGGCGACGATTTCTGATATTTCGGTTCCGGTCGAGTACGATAGAGTTTCCTATTTAAATTACTTTCAGTCCCAACTACTATATCTAACATACAATCACCTATAATTCACCATATCCCAACGTTACCATTCGTCGTAGTTCGAGTTCGATTGTATTCGATTTGAGTTTCGAGTTTCGATTGATCACCGCACAAAGCACAAAACATAAGTTCGCGTAATTTGAGATTTGAGTTCGATGATAGTTAGATCGGTTTGATTATAGATCGCATTGTTACTTCCTACTATTCACAGTCGTAAATCGGTTCGCGTTGGTAAACATTCGATTACTTTGATTCTTCCTGATTACAACACTTACTCCACATAATACAAATAAAACTGAAAATAGACAATTTACAGTCAAAGAAAGTCAAAGTTGACTTGGACTTTGACTTTGACTTTGACATTCGAAAACACTGGGTGTTACAGACGAAGGCACTGCAATACGAAGTGAACAACGACGTCCTATATTGAAAGTCATACTTGGGACCACTCTTGCGGTGTGTCTCCCCGGTAGAAGCAAAATACTTGATCCAAGAGATTCATGCCGGCATATGCGGCATCCATGCTGGACCCCGGGCAGTTGTGGCTAAAATTCATAATGCCGGGTACTATTGGCCTGGGATGCACGAATATGCGGTACAAGAACTCAGAAAGTGCCGCAGCTGTCAGAAATTCGCCCCTCAAACACTCAGGCCTAAGAATAACTTAATCCCGGTTACAGCGGCCTGGCCTTTTCAAAAGTGGGCAGTGGATATTGTTGGACCATTCCCGCTAGCTCTCGGAAGGCTAAAATACTTAATTGTGGCGATTGATTACTTTACCAAGTGGGTGGAGGCCTAGCCTTTGGCTAAAATCACGGCAGAAAATGCCAAAAAGTTCCTTTGGGAACACATAGTATGTCGGTTCGGACTGCCGCTATACCTTGTAAGCGACAACGAAACACAGTTCACCGACAAAGTTTTGCAAGAATGGTTCGCCGACCTCCAGATCCAGCAAATCTTCACGTTGGTGGCGCATCCTCAAGGAAATGGCCAGGTAGAGCGGGCGAATAGGAGTTTGCTGGATGGAATAAAAAGAAGGTTAGATTATGAGGGAAGCTCCTAGGTGGAAGGACTGCCAAATGTCCTCTGGGCACACCGAACAATGCCTAAGACAAGCAATAATGAAACCCCCTTAAGCCTAACCTAGATGCGGAAGCGATGATACCCGCGGAAGAGGGATTGCCATCATTACGTCGCCTCACCACTGGCGATGATAATGATAGGCTCCTAAGGGAAGGCCTGGATCTACTCGAAGAAAGGCGTGAAGCTACCGCTATCAACGAAGCAAAATACAAGAAGACACTAGAAAAGTACTACAACAAACGCGTGGCACAACATACTTTCAAAGAAGGCGACTACGTCATACGCGATAATGAAGCCAGTAGAGCGGAACCCTCAGGCAAACTGGGACCCAACTGGGAGGGTCCCTACGTCATTCGAGAAGATC
Source organism: Helianthus annuus (assembly GCF_002127325.2). Classification (NCBI taxonomy): domain Eukaryota; kingdom Viridiplantae; phylum Streptophyta; class Magnoliopsida; order Asterales; family Asteraceae; genus Helianthus; species Helianthus annuus. Next base: position 100,829,760 of record NC_035434.2, read on the forward strand.
TAGGCAAAGGGGCCTACCGTTTGTCCAGGCTAGATGGTACCGATGTACCGCGTAGCTGGAACATGGCCCAATTGAAAAAATGTTATCTGTAATTCCTTGCTCCTAACAGCAAGATTAGACTTTTCTTTTTCTGGCAAACAAGTGTAATCCATCCACAGCGATGTCGCTTCTCTTCATCTAGTTTTGAGTTTAATAAAAGTTACTTCCTTTTGTTTTTCCTCATTACTTAAACATACAATAAAATTTACCATCGCATTTTAACTGCACATACGGTAAACAACAAAAGTACCCTTAAACACAAAATATTTTCATACATATAAGTCATAGGGTCAATACATATAGCGCTAAGAGCGGGTATCTTGGTAATAGATACAATAACCGCTGCAAAAAGATAGGTATTTTGGTAATAAACACATACGAACTATCTTACATAAACCAAGTAATTATCCCTGTTGTTAAAAACCAACATAGGGGAACCAAAAAAGAACATAACTGCAGGGGTATGCAACACCTTACCAATACAGCCCAGCAAACAGGGATCAACGGCCAAGTCATCGGTGTACCTTCCAACCACCGGTGGAGCTACCACCCCTGGGTCATCAACGGGATTCTTAACAGAACAACCACCACGGCGACGTTCATACACCAAATGGCAACGTTGAACATGATCAGCTGGGATGACCTTCATCAAAGTTTCAACGGATAGTGATGCCATATTCGTGTCAGCTGGCAAAGGGTCCTCATAAATGACACTCTTGCACGACCGGCTCACCCGGGGCAGGACAGCATTGGAAGGCGACCCTTTTTTCCGGATCATTGACTTCGTTACCCGAATTTGCAGTTGAACCAGACCATCGGCAGCATCTAAGCGCCGGGAGATGTCAGAAAGGCTCTGTCTATAACTTTTCCGACTCATTTTTTCAAATTACCAAATTAGGTAAAAAGAAGCCCAATTTATAGAAGGGCAAACAGTTTTGACAGAGATGACGATAGCAACATTGATGGAAAATAATCATTACACGTCAAGTCGCCACATTTCAGAAGAACGGCGGCGTTATCCATCATGACATTAGCATTAAATGTCTGATAAACCATTCAGATATTTCGCAAAAACCAAGTCAAACAGTGTCATTACAAATGTTGTGAGAAAGTAACATACATAAACAACATAAACTATTTATTCCTCCTCTGACTCTTCCACGGGGTCCAGCATCAAACGCAAGGACTCGACGCCATCCTCATTCACCTTGTCCACCAGGTCTGCATATGCAGGCAATGGCTCGTTGTACGCTGCCTCCAGTGCATCAGCCATGTCACCTTGGAATTTGCCCCTCGCCGTATGGAAATCATAAGAAATCTTTTCCGATTGCTGACAGTCAAAGTATCCTTTGTATACACCATCATGATGACCAGATTGATACGCGGCAGCGAAGAGGCGATCGATTAGCGCTGTAAAAGGCGCCGATTGGTGAAGATATTCGAACGCCCCTACTAATCCGTTTGTTATCAACCAGTTCCTGTCACCCCGCAAAGCAGCCAGTTGGCTAGTTAAGCTATCCACTTCAGCGTTTGCTTGCTCTAGGGAACTTTCCACCTCCTTCAGGTGCGCGGCAGAGGATTGGGCAAGCGTATTTCTTTCAGAAAGAAGGGAATCACAATGATGCTGAACTTCCCTAAGCTGTCCCTCCCGTTCCTCCAATTCCGCTTGTTTCGCCTGGGCTTTAGCATTTGAAGCTTCCACCTCAACAGTCAAAGCTTGATAACGCTCCTGCACCTGAGACACAAAGTCAGTGTCAATTCGGAATTTTTCCACCTGAGCAGACATTTCAGATCTCACCTTCTAGGCTTCAGTAATAGCTTTACACTCTAGCTCCTCCTGTGTCACACCCCAAAATCCACACGCGGAGTATCACCGCTTGGAGGCGTGACTGACTAGGATCAAGCTACCAATCATATTGAACATGTAAGTAATAAGTAAAAGTAAATGTAATTCAACCAGCCCAATATGAAAGGTGTTCCAAACATAAGTGTAATATCAGTGTTTAGCGGAAGCATAAAAATAAACCCAACATGAGTATGAGTATGAAATGTCATAATGTTTAATCAAAGCAATTCACGATCCTTGTCCACAACGACCGCGCCTCCCAGTGCAAGCTCCAAGTGTACCTAACGACCTGCAAGGCATGTAACAGAGAGTCAACAACTAGTTGAGCGATTTCACAGTGGATTGTTTAGTAATAGTGTTCATTTCGTAAAACATTTGTTTGTTTAGTAATCCATGTATCGTATATAATTACATCGCGAACCTCCAGGCATGTTTGCGAAGATTAGTGGGGGTTTCCCATATGTTGTAGACTTGTTTTATTTGTATCGCGGCCCCTCCAGCATGTGTGCGAAGTTTAGTATCAGTATCGCGGCTATTCCAGGCATGTGTGCGAAGATCAGTATCAGTATCGCGGCCACTACAGGCATGTGTGCGAGAGTAGTGGGGGGGGGGGCTTCCCCATGTATCACTAGTCTAGCAGTATCTATAAGTGACCTTTCCCAAATGAGGTCAGTAGTACGTAATTCCCATAACCATGTAAGTACAATCAATCAATCAATCAATCCCATTCCCTACCCCGGGAATCCCATGCCTTAGTAAGAGTGTGAACTCACCTTAGTTTGCTCGGTATGCTAAGGTATGTGCTCACAGTTAATCAATCAAGTCCTAGAGTACACACATGTACATAATCAATTTATATTTTCTAAGCCCACGTATGCATATTTAATCACAGTGGTATTAAATCAGCAACCATGATTAACACAAAGCACGTATACGAGTTCATACAAGTTATGCCTAACATTTAACAGCAGTTAGCTAATTCAGTTAAGACCTAACAGAGTTAAATTAAGTTACTGTGCAAAATTCCCAATCGACGAAACACCCCTGTTTCGTCGTATAACCCTTCGACGAAACACCCTGGGTTTCGTCGTGATGTCCTCGGCGAAACACACTTGATTCGTCAAGTTTGTTTCGTTGAAATTGGTTTTGACGAAACACATTTTGTTTCGTCACGTTTGTTTCGTCACTCTTGTTTCGCCACTAGGTGCCAGTTACGTCGTTCTAACAATCAATCACAGAAACCCTAGCAGCCGTCAACATCATACACAGATCATACAGTCATCATCATACAGAAATCATTCAACCAAATCATTGAATTACATACTAGTAAACCGTACCCTTTGCATAACAGTTATTGAACAGGCATGAAATCCACACAAATCATTAGGCATTTATACAATTTATACTAGTTTAGATCTGTTGGTCCAAAGAACCATTATATGATTACGTTCTAAGCAGTTTAATTAGGTGTGCAACGGATGATCATACGTAAGCCTCATGAAACCCTAATCATAGATCATGTTTCGTATAAAGTTATGTAACCAATCATTCATGCATAACGAAATCAGAATCATCAGACTCATATACTCATATCTAATCCAGAAATCAACAAGCATATGCACAAACATGTACCGAATAATCAAAGCATCATGAAACAGATTTAACAAACACACACTAACCGAGATAGATGAGAGTTTGATCGCTAAAGAAATCTTGGGGAAACACACACAGTTGTCGTCGCCCTTGGGAAAGAGTTCTAGGGTTTTCTATTTGCCAAAGAATGTTGAGTGTGGCAGTTTCACACAACAAATACCCGTAATAACGTACTGGGCCCTTAACTGGGCTTCGCGAATCACTGGGCCGGCGAAACACTTTGGTTTCGTCGAGATAGTGGTGACGAAACGCCCACTTGTTTCGTCGGGTGAGCTTATAGCGAAACACTACTTGTGTTTCGTCGGGTTTTTCAAGTCTTAAAAGTTTACGAGTTCACAAACCACAAACACTTATATAAAACACATAGCACATCCAACAATCATCTCGAATATAATCCAGTGTACAGTTACAAGGAAAATAAATCAAGCAACTAAACAGTCAACGTGGAATAAATGCGAATAGTGCAATAAATGCGAATAAGGAATCTTGGAAACTCGAGTTGTCACATCCTGCACGCTTTAAGCGTGAGCAAGGACCCGGTCCTTCTCCGCTATATCGCGAGCCCATATAAGCCGCTCCTCAGCAAGGTGGGCAGTCACCCTTTTCAAGTCATCCTCAGCTTTGTTTTTCTCTGACAAAAACCGGTTCTCCCTCAACCAAGCGGCTTGGAGTTGACTCTCCAGGCAGTACTTCTCATATTTGAGTTCTTCAATAATGGCCCGCGCTTGGTGGAGCTCATTGTTGTCATGCATCCACATGCGCCGGATCTCTGTAAGCCTCCGGGGCTGACTAACAGAATCCACAATCGCGGAATTCATCAAATTCTCGTTGTTCAGGCCTTCAACATACGCCGCTTCGGCCGGGGGGGGGGGGGTAAGCTCGCTCAACCCAGTGCTGAACCACTTGGGGAAAGATCAACCTAGAAGACTCCGCAATTTTCCACTGGGGCTGGTAGCGTTTATCCCGAGTGTTGGGATCCCAGTTGATAGTAGGCAAATAAAGGTCATCACCTAGGCGGGCCCCATCATCTGCAATGCCACTGCTAGACCCCCCAGTATCTCCAGCAGCATGATCTCCAGCACTAGTCGCCTCGTGAGCAAGGGATACGACATGCATCTCCTTCTCGGTAGCAGAAAATATGTTGACCGGAGAATCAAACAACGAAGAAGAAGCAACGCTGGAGGTCAGTGGCGTGGAAATTGGACTAGCTGTTACAGTCACAGCAGTAGTAAGCATAGGCGGCATGGCCCAACTAACGGCGGCGGTAACACTCGCCTGAGATATAAGCTCTGAGAAACTACCGCTGCCAACAGTGGTAAGCACCACCCCCACAGATGGCAAGGGGGTAGGTGTCATACTCTCCACTTGCACCCCACCAGTAGAACCTGTATCGAAGACGAGTTTCAGTAACACGAAGCTCGTAATTCATAATAACATTTAAAAGTCAAAAGTACATACCAAATGGAAGGGCATAGGCGGTAACACTACTTCCACCACTGAGGGAAAGGGGGGATACGTAGGCAGCGGGATCCGCCGGCAGAGCGGGTAACAAAAACTGCTCAAGATGGACTCTCAAAACGTCTTGCTCTTGTTCATCAAGCACGCGGTCCGCGGCCCTCAACGCAAGATGCCGCGGAGGGTCAACAAAGTCAAACAAACTCCATTCCCCTGAAATGCACACACATGTTGGTTTTGAAATAACAGCATATATGACTGGCAATAAATATGCATACCTTCATCATCCCTTCGAAATGAAGGATACTGTTTGATGTCGCGCCAGAACAAACTCATCCCCGCCATTACCAGGGCTCCTTCTGGGATTACTGTGCACTCAAAAGGGCGGCCACACAACTTTGTACAGGGCGTTGGAAATATAAGCGTCTTCTGAAGGACTGTCGTCCTTAACCTTGTCTTTTGGTCCCATATCTCTCCAGTGCATCTCGCCAGGAATCACACAGGCATCGATATAGAAAAATTTCTTTTTCCAATCTTTGTCCTTGGAACTGGTAGGAATGTCCCTCAGGCAAGACACATCGGTATCTCTCCGGTCGAAGGTGAAAAAGGGGGATTTCCACACAAGAACAAAGAAAGCCCTAAACACAATAAGTTCCGGAATGTGCCCTAGGGCCGCACAAGCAAATTCGAACTGTTGGAGTTTCACTAATCCTAGTGGATGCAGTTGGGAAATGTGAATACGGTAATGGTCTAGAACCAATTTGCAAAACTTGGTAATAGGCAGTTGGAAATTGCAAAATTTGAAGAAATCACTAAACAACGTGATTTTACCCTTCTTCAACGGAAATGTCGTGTCTGTTTTTGATGGTAACACGGGATTCCACTCAGCCCTGATACCATAATCTTGCACAAGGTTGATGTAAGATACAACTCCCCATTTGCAGAACAGGGCATCAGAACTGGCTGAGGCAGAGGAAGAGGATTCACCGGTCTTACAGGCCATTTTCACCACTAAATCAAATGATTAAATTTAATTTTAAACTCCGATTACAATGTATGTATGATATGCAAACTCCCCCTCAGCCCGAGCTCAGTGTTTGTTCGTGCAGAAAGAAGATGGTGAAAGAGCTAAACAGAACAGTACAGAGTACTGTTCTATTTATAGGCACTTGCAAACCACTGAGCATCTAAGCTGACGTCACCATGAAAGTGACATCTAACCTCCTAACGAACGGACGGAAATACGCGTCAGAGCAGGGTAAATACAGTTGTCATCCCAATGATGACCTAACTGTCACGTCCTATCTCATCGCCGCCATTTTTTCATAACACACAACGGTACTCCAATCAATAAGAGTTGCCCTAGACAGGGTATGGTGATTTTTTTTCCTTTAGTCCGCTCTCATGAATTTCATTTCATAACTTCGGACTGGGGGGACATGACGAGGTATGATCCGAATCGGCCAACCCGACCCGGTCATTACCTATTATTTTATTCTAAATAAATAATCATAAACATTATTCTAGAACATTCCATCTTGCATGGATAAGTAACGCAACCAAATCTCCAAACTATTTGGGGAGATCGCACAAATCCCTAGCTTATCGGAGCTCATCCTAAGTTAGGGGAAACCCTAATGGTAAACTATAAATAGAGGTAAACATCAAAGGTATGGATCATCTTACTCTCATACGACCTTCTTCTACTTACATATTCTTTTCTCCCAAAACCGAGACTTATTCTCACACCGGAGGGTGGTTACAGGAATAACCCCATTCCTGTAACGAGTCCTTACGGTGTTCTGTTTTGAAGCTAACCGATCGGGTCACTAAGAGTTGAACTCCTAGTTGGATACTACCGCTAAGGTTAGTGTTTCTTCAGGTAACATCCTCCAAGTTTCAGATTCTAGGTTTACACCAAACTCAGTTTAATCATTAATTGGACACCACATAGACATGGTGCTGAAAAGTCGGTTAATTTAAGTGGTAATCAAAAACAGGTCTTTGTCATCAGATCTTTTACAGTTCAATTACCCTATTTACTAATGTGAGTTCTATGTCACCCAAAAAGCTACAAGGTCTTGTTATCAACCGAGCAAGTTGTAAAGCAAGAACTCAAAACACATGCAAATAGTATAAATAAACCAACAAATCAAATATGTTTATACGACGTTGTCAATGTCAAAACAAATCCAAATATAAATAAACCGGAAAAAAATGTTTAACTCTACGAACCGTTCACTTAGATAAAGCCACCTAGCCGCTCATGCCTTGAACCGTATACAACCGCCCAAGGCGGCTGCCCTTCCGTGCGTCCCCAGCCAAAAGTTTTGCCGTCAAAAATATCTCCCCCTAATTTCTTCTTCTACGTTACCTTTTAAAGTTTAAACACCAAACAATGTTGTCAAAAGTCGGTTCTTTTCGGACTAGCAAAAGCCCATCTCTAAACCATCTTTTTATCCATCATTTTGTGTTAATTATTCTTGGCCCAACTGATCATCTTTTGTTCATATTACAAAGCCCAAGAAATTCCATTCTTTCTTTTCCACATTCCTTTCGTGAGATGCTGATTCTTTGTGTTCTTCCTTTTTAATCCTAGCCATAAATTCCAATTACATGTAATTTGCAATAAGCCACTAATGCTTTAATATCCATAAATTACTTCATGCAAAAGCAAATCCAACGAAATTATAATTTGAAATTTTAATTCTCAAAACCACTTTAATTTAGATAGTTTAGCTTATCATTTATAATGCTTAAAAACCATCACTAGTGCTCTAGTGGTGGCCACGGGTATTTAAGTTCCACTTATGGTGGGCCTGGGTGAGTTTTCCCCTCAAGGTCTTAAGTTCGAGTCTTGGTGATAGGGGTTTCTCATTGAGGGGTTTAAATTGGGGATCTATTGTGCGAGAGGGCTCTCTAGCGCGGACCCGGTTAAGACAACGTATGCTAGACCTTCCGACATTCGCGAATAATTCACACCTTTCAAAAAATAAAAAAGTTATAATGCTTAAATATGGTATGAAGTTTGACTCGACAATCGTTTTATAGCTCATTTCATCTATAACTCGCATGATAATAAATGCACATCAAAAAATTATATTTTATTCTAATATTGATGCATTTTTAGTATGATTAATACAAAGTAAAATGTACCAATCAAATCCCCATACTTATCTTTTTTCGCTCTGAAAAAATTATCAGCAATGGAATCACAATCAGAAACATTGGCATCTAATATATTCATTTAATTTAACAAATCAAACCACACGTTAACCAAGATTGCAGGTATACGACCCTCTTAAACCTAACCGCTAGCTTCCGAGCCCTTATTCACGATCTATTTAAGTTCAAATGAATTATATTCATCTATGGATCTCACACTCAAAAGACTACAACGCCACCTAATCCCGTTTCAAGCTTATAAGGTTAAACGATTATATCTACCCTCTTATATAAAAAACCCTTATGTTATTCCGATTAAATTTATGATGGATAATGGATAATGGATGATGTTGCGAGCTTTACATGCTTTTGTATACGATCAGTTTAGCGGACATACCCCACACGAGTCACCATCCCTATGGTTAATGCCATAAACTTCATGTCACACCCCCAAAATCCCACCTGCGGAGTACTACCGCTTGGAGGCGTGACTGACCAGGATCCAGCCACCAATCATACTGAACAAGCATATAAGTAGTTATAAAAGTTTAACCATCACGATTGGTGTTCCAAAACAAATAAGTTTAAGTTGCAAGCGGAAGCATAAGTTTAAAGTTATAACATAAGTTCCAAAAGTTTCAAGTTTAACATAGTCTTGTAGCAATCCCTGTCCCACAACGATCCTCCTCCATGCAAGCTCCCACTGAGTACCTATGGTCCTGCAAAGCATGTAGTAACGAGTCAACAACTAGTTGAGTGAGTTCACGGGTGGGCGTTCGTTTTAGTTGTTTCGAAAACAGTTTACTTTATCTGGCATCCTGCCGTGGGGGTTACCCCATAGTTTTAAAAACGTGACCAGTTCGTTCCCAGTTACTCCGGCACTCCGGCCGTGGGGGCTACCCCATGTAGTTATCAGGCATTTCGGCCGTGGGGGCTACCCCATGTACATCATCTGGCTCTCCAGCCGTGGGGGCTACCCCATGTGTATACTAGACTCGTTACCGTATCGATTGCTGACTGTAGTCATGTTTATGTGCCCTGAAAACATCAATGTCTATCATCATTGACGTGCCCCAGATCCATTAGTTCACGCCCGTCCTCTGCGGCACGGTGTGAGGCTTGTCAGACCTAAATAGCGCTATCTAACTAATGACCCGCTCGCCATTGGCCCGGCGATTAGTCGATACAAAAAGGAGGGACTTCGTGATAGAGTTTTAGTCTAGTACGTTTATCCGTCCATCCGGACGAGGAATCACATTCCTGAACCACTGACGTCCTGCCCAAGGAGGACGAGGAACCCACGTTCCTTAACCCAGTTCCCAACCCAGGGAATCCCATGCTTTGTAGAGGGTGTGAACTCACCTCGGTTTGCTCGGCAGTTAATCACAGAAAGTCAATCAAGTCGCAAGTAGTCAATAACGTCCTATCACGGTTATCACGTATAATCAGATTCGAACCAAGTAGTGCACAAATGTTCAACACGTATGGCAGACACGTTTAATCAGTAGCAGTTCATAGGTAACAGTTAATCACATGTTCAAAGTCCAAACAGTTGGGCTCGTGATAACAGGCCCAAATAACTCATCAACAGTAGCACAGAAGTTCATAAGTCCGGCCCACTAACTAAGGCCCAAAGTGTGGTCTCGAGTCGCAACCGGACTCGCAAGCATGGTCTCGAGTCATGCTGTGTGTTGATCATGGATGGTTGCGAGTCGCAACCGGTGTCGCAACCGTAGTCTCGGTTCATCATGCTAAGGTCTCGAGTCGCAACGGGACTCGTAACCTGTGGTTTCGGCTTGTCCTGCTATGGTTGCGAGTCGCAACCGCGTGGTCTCGAGTCATCACGCTGTGGTTGCGAGTCGCAACTGCGTGATTGCGAGTCGGTAGCAGTCGTTTTCAAGTTCACGTGTTGATGCAGATGTAGTCAGATTAGTGGTACAGTATAATCAGGCCCAAATCCGGAAATAACCAATAGAATTCCACTAACATATTTCCTAATCAGGTTATTAGTCAAAGATGGATCAAAATCACAAGGGTTTTCAATCTTCAACTATCATTCAAAGTGTTCTTCCTATGTTCAAACACATATTCATCAAGTATTCATCCTTTATTCAAACAAAACTATGAACAAGCATCAAAACACTAAACATAGCACACAACTCGGTTTTTATATATGTCCGATTTCATGAGAAATGCAAATCCGATTTCATGTATCATCAAGATCTAGTAGTTTAACTCTATTTAACACAAGATGTCATGAGTTCTTTAGCAACACATTCCAACACTATAACTTGTTAACATACATAAAACTTCATCTCATTCATGCATCCATTTAAACACAAACATAACATAAACTAATCAATAATCATCAAGAAATACTAACAATAAACATCATCTCATGCATTTTATCATTTAACATGATTAACATAAATCCATAAACATTAAAAGCACTAACCGGTTAATGAAGTGTGTGTGTGTGTCGATCCGAAGTTCCAAGCCCGAGAGTTCTTGTGCTAACCGATTAGATCCGAGAGTCTTGGAGGTGGGTTTGTGTGCTTAAGGCTTAGAGAGAAAAGTAGGAGAGTGTGTGTGTTGTATTGTTCAACAAATGGCAAAAACTAACTAAGGGTAGTTTATATAGTCAAGTTCCAAGAGTGTGCACCCTTAGTGGGTTTCGAGTGGGGGTTCACGGCCCAATGGCCCAACCGGCCACAAGGTTCTCGGCCCAAGTCCACTCGAGACCTCATGGTCTCGAGTCGGGTTCTTTGTTCTCGGGTTGGGTTCTCGGTTCACATAAAACACGTACACATATATATACAAATGCACACATAACAAAGCACTTATCACATAAAAAGGTTCACGTTATCATTTTAACTAGTCACATAACGTACAAGCAAGTTACAACGAAAGGTTCTAGATTTCGAGTTGTCACATCATCCCCAAGTTGAAAGAAATTTCGTCCCGAAATTTGATGGCACTCACTGAGGAAGCTAGTTAGGTTGCAAGGTTTTCCCGGTTTTCCTGGGGTGTCACATCCACCCCCCGTTGATCTGGAATTTCGTCCCGAAATTCCGTAGCTTCAGCCTCAGTAGCGTTTGTACTGTTCTCAAACAGTTGGGGATACTTTTGTTTCATCCGATCTTCGCGCTCCCAGGTAAACTCTGGGCCGCGACGTGAGTTCCAACGAACTCGTACAAGAGGTATTCTAGTGCTCTTGAGGACCTTAACATCCCGGTCCGTGATCTCGACAGGTTCTTCGACGAATTTCAACTGTTCGTCGATCGTAAGTTCCTTCAGAGGAACTACGTGCGTCTCATCTGACAGACACTTCTTCAGATTCGACACATGGAAAACGTTGTGAACTGCACCGAGTTCTGCTGGTAATTTCAGTCTGTAGGCCACCTTGCCTATTTTCTCAAGAATTTCAAAAGGTCCAACGTACCGTGGGTTGAGTTTGCCGCGTTTACCAAAACGAACCACACCCTTCCAGGGTGAGACTTTGAGTAATACCCGCTCCCCAACCTGGAGCTCAAGTGGTTTCCTGCCCTTATCGGCGTAGGCCTTCTGACGGTCACGAGCCGCCGCCATGCGTTGTCGTATTTGAGCAATCCGCTCAGTAGTGTCTACCACATGTTCTGGACCAGTGATCTGACTATCCCCCACTTCTGCCCAACAGAGGGGTGACCGGCATTTACGTCCGTACAATGCCTCAAACGGAGCAGCTTTAATGCTGGTGTGGTAGCTGTTATTATACGAGAATTCCACGAGTGGCAGATGCCTTTCCCAGCTGTTGCCAAAGTCGATTACACAAGCGCGAAGCATGTCTTCTAATGTCTGAATAGTTCGCTCGGACTGCCCGTCCGTCTGTGGGTGATACGCTGTGCTCATATCTAAACGTGAGCCAAAAGACTTGTGCATTGCCTGCCACAGTTCCGAAGTAAAACGTGCATCTCGATCAGAGATAATAGAAGTGGGCACCCCGTGCCTCGAAACAACTTCCTTGAGGTATATTTCCGCTAGAGTGGAGAATTTATCTGTTTCTTTGATTGCCAAGAAGTGTGCGGATTTTGTGAGTCGATCCACGATCACCCAGATAGTATCGTTCCCGCGCTGTGATCTAGGTAAGCCAGTAACGAAATCCATGGAAATTTGCTCCCATTTCCATTGTGGTATCTCTGGTTGCTGAAGTAGGCCTGAAGGTTTCTGATATTCTGTCTTGACTCGCGCACAAGTCAAACACTTGCTGACGTAGGTTGCTATGTGGGCCTTCATGCTAGGCCACCAATACGTAGTTTTAATATCGTGGTACATCTTGTCCGAACCAGGGTGTACCGAGTAGCGAGATTTGTGCGCTTCATCCATCACAAGTTCTCGTAAGTCGCCATAGAGTGGGACCCAAATGCGTCCTGTTACATAATAAGCACCGTCTTCCTTCTGTTCTAAGCGTTGCCTTGACCCGCGTAGAGCTTCAGCTCTAACGTTTTCTGGTTTCAGTGCTTCTATCTGAGCAGCTCGTATTTGCGAAGGTAGACTAGAATGTATCGTGAGTTGTAAAGCTCTTACGCGCTTAGGCGTAGTGTCCTTCCGACTCAGGGCGTCTGCAACAACATTGGCCTTGCCCGGGTGATACCTGATAGAGCACTCGTAGTCATTCAGCAGCTCGACCCATCGTCGCTGCCGCATATTCAGTTCCTTCTGCTTGAATATGTGTTCTAAACTTCTGTGGTCGGTGTAGATGGCGCACTTGGTTCCGTACAGGTAATGCCGCCATAACTTAAGTGCAAAAACAACAGCTCCCAGCTCTAAATCATGCGTAGTGTAGTTCTTCTCGTGAACTTTAAGTTGTCGTGAGGCGTAAGCTATGACTTTATCTCGTTGCATCAATACACAACCAAGACCTTGAATTGATGCATCACAGTAAACCACAAAATCTTCTGTGCCCTCTGGCAGTGAAAGGATAGGTGCACTACAAAGTCTATCCTTTAGATGCTGAAAAGCTAACTCTTGTGCATTTCCCCAATGATAAACAACGCCTTTCTGTGTTAACAACGTGAGGGGCTGCGCGATCTTAGAAAAATCCTTAATGAATCTCCTGTAGTAACCTGCCAATCCCAAAAATTGGCGAATTTCCTTTGGTGTGCGAGGCGCAGGCCAGTTCTTAATAGAGTCCACTTTGGATGGATCAACGTGAATCCCATCCTTGTTCACCACATGCCCTAGGAAATGGACTTCACGAAGCCAGAAGTCGCACTTCGAGAATTTCGCGTAAAGCTGTTCCTTCCGGAGGAGTTCCAAAATAAGTCGTAGATGTTGTTCGTGCTCTTCTTTGCTCTTGGAATAGATCAGGATGTCGTCGATAAAGACTATAACAAACTTATCCAGGTACGGCTTGCACACTCGATTCATCAAATCCATAAAAACTGCCGGTGCGTTCGTCAGCCCAAACGGCATGACCAGAAACTCATAGTGCCCATATCGAGTCCTAAAGGCCGTTTTAGAGACATCCTCTTCCCGAACTCTCAGCTGGTGATATCCCGATCTCAGATCGATCTTTGAATAGTAGCTCGACCCCTGCAACTGGTCGAACAAGTCGTCAATACGCGGTAGAGGATAACGATTCTTCACAGTCACTTTGTTGAGTTCGCGATAGTCGATACACATTCTGAAGGTACCATCCTTCTTCTTCACAAATAACACTGGAGCTCCCCAAGGCGATGAGCTAGGACGAATGAAACCCTTATCCAAGAGTTCTTGTAGTTGCGTGGAGAGTTCTTCCAACTCTGATGGCGCTAAACGATAAGGTGCACGGGCTACAGGCGCGGCTCCAGGAGCTAGATCAATCTGAAACTCGACTTGGCGATGGGGCGGAAGACCAGGTAATTCCTCAGGGAATACCTCAGGATAGTCGCGTACAACCGGAAAATCCTCTAGCTTCTTCTCCTTCTCTGTGGTATCAGTAACTAGAGCCAAAATCGCAGTGTGGCCCTTTCGTAAGCATTTCTGGGCCTTAAGAAGAGAGATGATGTTCTCAACAGCACTTCTCTTGTCGCCACGAATCATGAGAGGTTCACTACCTAAACCAGGAATACGAACGATCTTCTCGTTGCAAAGAATCTCTGCTCGGTGTTGGGATAACCAATCCATCCCAATGACAACGTCGAAACTACCCAAGACAATAGGAATAAGATCGATAGAGAAAGTCTGGTCATCGAGGATAAGCTGGCAACCCTTGACTACATGTGAGGCTTCCAAACTCTTACCATTAGCTAGCTCTACGGTGTGCTTGTCGCTCAGGGGTGTAGGAATACGCTTAAGCATCTTACTAACTTCTAGTGACACATAGCTAGTATCGGCACCCGAATCAAATAAGACTGTAACATAAAAGTCGTCGAGAAGGAACTTACCCGTCACCACGTTGGGATCATTCCTTGCTTCTCCTTGACCAATCACGAACACTCGTCCCCTAGCACCATTGTTGTTGTTGTTGTTCCCATTGTTACCATTCCCCTGATTGTTGTTGTTGTTCTGGTTCAGTTGGGGACAATCCTTCTTGAAATGACCTTCAGCTCCACACTGAAAACACCCTTTGTTGTTACCCTGCTGCTGTCGCTGGTTCTGCTGAGGTTGCTGACGATTCTGATTGACGGGATATGCGCTCCTGCAATCTTTTGCAACATGACCAGGCTTGTTGCATCGATGACAGTTGCCCCTGGTGCATGGCCCACTGTGGTGTAGGCTACAACGATTGCACTTGGGGTGATTTCCTTTGTACCCACCATGACTTTGACCACCAGACGATTGCTGACTGGGGCTCTTGTGATCGTCCGTCTTTCTCTGCTGAGACTGAGTTTGCACCGAAGTTGAACCCCTGCTTGAAGTTCCATCCCATTTCCGTTTATCCCCACTAGAAGCACCAGAAGTAGTTGCAGCACCTATGCGCTTCGGTAACTTGTTCTGCTCCACCGCTTGGTCAGTAAGACGGTGAGCCAACTGTACAACCTGCTGGATAGTAGTCAACCTCGCTGAAGTCACATGACTTTGGATCTCTGGCACCAAGCCCTTGAGATAGAGTTCAATTCGTTTATACGGAGGATCCACCATAGTAGGACACAACAAGGCAAGCTCATGCGATCTCTTAGTGTATGCCTCGATTTCTGATCCCGACATCTTAAGATTGTAGAACTCATCTTCCAGTTTGTGAATGTCGTCACGACTGCAGTATTCCTCCCTGATCATTTCCTTGAAGTTTTCCCATGGGGTGGCGTTGGCAGCAACCAACCCTAACATCTGCACTTGAGCATTCCACCACGTGAGAGCCAAACCCTCGAGAGTACCAGTAGCATACTTCACCCTGCGCGCTTCAGGGCATTCACACATTTCGAACACAGACTCCAGTTTCTCAAACCAGTGTAGGAGACCTACTGCTCCTTCAGTGCCGCTAAAAGTTGTGGGTCGACAGTCCATAAAGGTCTTAAAAGTGCACACCGGTGCCTGACCTAAGGTAGGTGAAAGAAAAGACAGAGTTTAACACAAAGGTTGGTTCACGAGAGTAGGATCCAAATGATCCTAGAACATTTCGGACTGCAGGATATACCTCCTGCGTGTGCAGCTGCGAGCGCTGCGGCAACTCGTTCGTTGATCAAAGCCGTCAACTGGGCTTGTGTCATGTTAACGCGTCCAGACATGGTTCTTCATAACAAGAGTAATACGTGTGAGAGAGGTTCGCGAAAGTACGATAGTAAGACAGAGTAAGCACACACGTGTTCAAACAACAGTAGTTATACTAATCAAGCATACCATGAGCAATGTACTACGTAACTAACAAGTAGGCAATATACATACATTATATTACCTAGAACGTCGAGCCTTGCATGAGGAGCGAAGTGTCGTTGTGGACCGTTGAGCACTAAACCGGTCATAGTCTGGTTTTAACAAAAACGTTTCTCCTTTATTAAAACCAAGTTCACTATAACCAATGGCTCTGATACCAATCTGTCACACCCCCAAAATCCCACCTGCGGAGTACTACCGCTTGGAGGCGTGACTGACCAGGATCCAGCCACCAATCATACTGAACAAGCATATAAGTAGTTATAAAAGTTTAACCATCACGATTGGTGTTCCAAAACAAATAAGTTTAAGTTGCAAGCGGAAGCATAAGTTTAAAGTTATAACATAAGTTCCAAAAGTTTCAAGTTTAACATAGTCTTGTAGCAATCCCTGTCCCACAACGATCCTCCTCCATGCAAGCTCCCACTGAGTACCTATGGTCCTGCAAAGCATGTAGTAACGAGTCAACAACTAGTTGAGTGAGTTCACGGGTGGGCGTTCGTTTTAGTTGTTTCGAAAACAGTTTACTTTATCTGGCATCCTGCCGTGGGGGTTACCCCATAGTTTTAAAAACGTGACCAGTTCGTTCCCAGTTACTCCGGCACTCCGGCCGTGGGGGCTACCCCATGTAGTTATCAGGCATTTCGGCCGTGGGGGCTACCCCATGTACATCATCTGGCTCTCCAGCCGTGGGGGCTACCCCATGTGTATACTAGACTCGTTACCGTATCGATTGCTGACTGTAGTCATGTTTATGTGCCCTGAAAACATCAATGTCTATCATCATTGACGTGCCCCAGATCCATTAGTTCACGCCCGTCCTCTGCGGCACGGTGTGAGGCTTGTCAGACCTAAATAGCGCTATCTAACTAATGACCCGCTCGCCATTGGCCCGGCGATTAGTCGATACAAAAAGGAGGGACTTCGTGATAGAGTTTTAGTCTAGTACGTTTATCCGTCCATCCGGACGAGGAATCACATTCCTGAACCACTGACGTCCTGCCCAAGGAGGACGAGGAACCCACGTTCCTTAACCCAGTTCCCAACCCAGGGAATCCCATGCTTTGTAGAGGGTGTGAACTCACCTCGGTTTGCTCGGCAGTTAATCACAGAAAGTCAATCAAGTCGCAAGTAGTCAATAACGTCCTATCACGGTTATCACGTATAATCAGATTCGAACCAAGTAGTGCACAAATGTTCAACACGTATGGCAGACACGTTTAATCAGTAGCAGTTCATAGGTAACAGTTAATCACATGTTCAAAGTCCAAACAGTTGGGCTCGTGATAACAGGCCCAAATAACTCATCAACAGTAGCACAGAAGTTCATAAGTCCGGCCCACTAACTAAGGCCCAAAGTGTGGTCTCGAGTCGCAACCGGACTCGCAAGCATGGTCTCGAGTCATGCTGTGTGTTGATCATGGATGGTTGCGAGTCGCAACCGGTGTCGCAACCGTAGTCTCGGTTCATCATGCTAAGGTCTCGAGTCGCAACGGGACTCGTAACCTGTGGTTTCGGCTTGTCCTGCTATGGTTGCGAGTCGCAACCGCGTGGTCTCGAGTCATCACGCTGTGGTTGCGAGTCGCAACTGTGTGATTGCGAGTCGGTAGCAGTCGTTTTCAAGTTCACGTGTTGATGCAGATGTAGTCAGATTAGTGGTACAGTATAATCAGGCCCAAATCCGGAAATAACCAATAGAATTCCACTAACATATTTCCTAATCAGGTTATTAGTCAAAGATGGATCAAAATCACAAGGGTTTTCAATCTTCAACTATCATTCAAAGTGTTCTTCCTATGTTCAAACACATATTCATCAAGTATTCATCCTTTATTCAAACAAAACTATGAACAAGCATCAAAACACTAAACATAGCACACAACTCGGTTTTTATATATGTCCGATTTCATGAGAAATGCAAATCCGATTTCATGTATCATCAAGATCTAGTAGTTTAACTCTATTTAACACAAGATGTCATGAGTTCTTTAGCAACACATTCCAACACTATAACTTGTTAACATACATAAAACTTCATCTCATTCATGCATCCATTTAAACACAAACATAACATAAACTAATCAATAATCATCAAGAAATACTAACAATAAACATCATCTCATGCATTTTATCATTTAACATGATTAACATAAATCCATAAACATTAAAAGCACTAACCGGTTAATGAAGTGTGTGTGTGTGTCGATCCGAAGTTCCAAGCCCGAGAGTTCTTGTGCTAACCGATTAGATCCGAGAGTCTTGGAGGTGGGTTTGTGTGCTTAAGGCTTAGAGAGAAAAGTAGGAGAGTGTGTGTGTTGTATTGTTCAACAAATGGCAAAAACTAACTAAGGGTAGTTTATATAGTCAAGTTCCAAGAGTGTGCACCCTTAGTGGGTTTCGAGTGGGGGTTCACGGCCCAATGGCCCAACCGGCCACAAGGTTCTCGGCCCAAGTCCACTCGAGACCTCATGGTCTCGAGTCGGGTTCTTTGTTCTCGGGTTGGGTTCTCGGTTCACATAAAACACGTACACATATATATACAAATGCACACATAACAAAGCACTTATCACATAAAAAGGTTCACGTTATCATTTTAACTAGTCACATAACGTACAAGCAAGTTACAACGAAAGGTTCTAGATTTCGAGTTGTCACACTTCACATATTATATAAAACTCCACCTAAAGGGTATGTACCGCATGAGTCGCTATCCTCACGGCAATACCATAAGCTTTGTTTTTCTTTTTTTTTTTAACACGTGCTCAAATGAGTGGATGGAATATATTTTTTTCGGGCACCACACTGTTTCAGATTTGTTTTCACAAAAAGAAACAGGTGTGCCAATTTAATTGAAAAAACTTATAAGGTTTTTACCTATGACGTACCTCTTATACTTTCCATAGTTTCAACTTTGTCACAGCTCCTAAGACGAGAACCCACAAGACTCCTAATTTAAGATATTTTATATCATTCCTAAGGAAGTCATCAACCGGCTGGGCCTACCAACATATCCTAAGTTAGACGTATGACCGACCGTTTATTATCTCATATATATAATAATCAAATGCCAACGATCCAATTATACCTATCATTTTCCATTTTTTGCAAAAAGCTTTCTCAAAACATTTTCTATTTTTTCAATTTTTTTAATTTTTTTTTAATTTTTATGACACGGCTGACACGACTAAGACAAACTAAATGCTAGTCTCCCCTCTCCACACTGAATTTGTTAGGATCTGTGTAACACCCCCAAAATTCCCCCTGCGGAAACCCCGCGAGGCGTGTTACGCATCAGAGTTCGAGCCACCAATCACATTGAACCAATAATAAATATTTAAATAAGTCATGACATTAATTACTAAAATAAGATGTCAACATGTTATCAATTCTCAAAAGTTGTGTAGCGGAAGCATGTAATCGTTTCATAGTAATAATCAAAATCAGTGCATTGTTTATTAATGAATCCAAGAGTCTCGATCCATGACCACTCCAGCACTCCCAGATAGCAAGTCCATGTTCCAAACGTTAATGACCTACAAGCATGCAAACAAGTGTGTCAGACTACGCTGGTGAGTTCAAGGGTTTCGTTAACGTGTTGTGTTACCAGATATATGTTAATGCGATTCCATGATGCGTTACGATGTTGCTCATGTTAGATACCCTAGGGAGTGTGCCCATGTGTATCCGGGGAGTGGGTACCCCTTGCTTGCTATGTTGCCATCGTTAGATACCCTAGGGAGTGTGCCCATATGTATCCGAGGAGTGTGCCTCTAACAACCATAGCCCTATCCAGATAATTAGTTCACGCCCGTCCTTACGGCCCGGTGTGAGGTTTCCCACCTAATAGCGCTATCAACTAATTACCCCCATTGCCCTCCAGGCAATAACCAAAACCGATTAAGTTGTTTACCCAATGTTTCCCTTCCAAATGTTTACCAGTTGTCCCAAACCACCGGGACACATGCTTGAGAAAGTGCAATGAACTCACCTGGGGTTGCTCAGTATGATACACGAAAAGATTCAGTTAAGCTACAATGTGATCAACCACGTCCTAGCAGGTTTATCATACAGGTCAGGTTGGGTTCAAGTAAAGCACGTACGATTACACAGAGTTAACACGTTACGAACACGTATAGATCATGGCAACACTTAACAGTCAAACAATACATGTAACTTGTACGAAATATGATAAGCCCAATCATGTCCGGCCCAACATGTTGTGCGATCCACAACATGTTGTGCGATCCAACATCCCGGCCCAATTATCATAACCAATCAATAATACAACTCGGCCCAAAAACAATTAAACCAACAGCTTGTGCGGTCCGGTTACCCTTGTGCGATCCAATAGTGTATAAGGCCCAGCAGTGCACAAGGCCCAAATGGCTTGTGCGACTGCCACCCAGTTGTGCGATCAGCTCCGGGTTGTGCAATCCGCACTGGGCTGTGCCCCGATACTTGTACAATTCAACCCAATACCCGGCCCAAGCAACCACTAGCCCAAAGACTTGTGCGCTCCAAACTAACTTGTGCGGCTAGGATTTGTGTGATCAGATTGGTTTGGATTGTGCGACTCACACCACACCCGGCCCAAATATCTTGTGTTACCCAGCCCAATAGTATACGACCCTATCATTTGTGCGATGCAACTAAATCAGCCCAGCATGTATACTCGGCCCGACATAACCTCTTGTGCGACTGAAGACATCTTGCGCGACCAAGATGTCTTGTGCGACTAGTTTTATTATCCGGTTATTATGGAAATCGGTTACACAACTATTATCTTGAAATCAATTACCAAGTTTCCTTTTATTTGACCAATCAACAAGATAACAGTTTTATGCATACTTAATGTTCGATCAAATCAATTAATATGGACTCTAAATATCATAACAATCATCATCATGAGTTTATAGTTTTACATGCTCTTACCCATTAATTCATATAATCATTCATCCCTATATTCTCATAACAATATCCTAGTGAATAACATAACAGATTACCCTGTGAACATTATTAATACTTAGCATCATGTAAATTGAGAATATGGATTAATCGTTTAAATAATTTCTAAGTCACGTGAACCGGTTTAAGATCGCCAAAATCATCGAACCATCATAACCTAAAGACTCTATCATCGCACAATTCACCAATAAGTTTACACATATGCCAGACAATCAAATAATCAACAAAAATACAGTCGCATATGATCAAACACTTGCATCAAAACATATATACATACCCTAAATCATCAATCAACGACATGATCAATCATAACAAAGAAAAACTCGATTAAGAGGGTGATTACTAACCAAAGAGCCGAGTAGATTAGCCTTGCACGAGGTGGGTGACTTCGGGTAAGGGATGCCGTTCCGTTCCAAGGGAAACCGAGAGAGAGGTGATTAGGGTTGATATGTGTTTTGTGGTTTTACCAATTATGAGAGTCAAAACCCACCTAATGGGTATGTGTATTCACAAAAGGGGAAGTGGGCCGAACCCTCAATGGGCTGCCCCATGATCCGAGCATAAACAATACGGCCCAAACGGGCTTGTGCGGTTGAACGGGTATTGTGCGGTTCGGGTTGGGCTCGATTAACATACGCACACATATTACATTGCACATAGTCATAACAATCGTACATTCAATAATCATAACGGTTCACATAAGCACGTAACGTTACAGAAAGTAGGTTCAAATTACGAGCTGTCACAGTATCCCCAACTAAAAAGAAATTTCGTCCCGAAATTTGGTACGCACTCACTGAGGAAGCTAGGTAAGTTAAAGCTGCTGGATAAGTTAAAGCTGGGTAAGTTATATCGTTTGCTGGTTTTCCTGGGGTGTCACATCCTCCCCAACTTGAAAGAAATTTCGTCCCGAAATTCACCAGTGAGATCAAGAGTTGGTTCAATACCTTGAACAATTGAGAACATTGGAGTTTTAGCATATCCTTCCGTTCCTCTGTGAACTTCAGTCCACGTATTAGAGTTTAACAAGCCCTCATGACTATCATATGACTTATGCTAGCGAACCTGGACTTCTTAGCCCATGTTTTCGATAGATTCCCCGATATATACAACTGATCCGATGACCTCAAATTCCGGTAAGGGTATCACCAGGGTTTCATCGTGCAACCACTGTCTTAAACCTAAGGCATACATACCATTATGATAGTTATCCCGTTTCATCAATTAGCCTGAGTTTGTGAGCCAAGTCACCGTTTGTTCCAGTGATCCGAATGTCTCACGCGTCGCAAAGTAAGTTGGCCATGTTTTCTATAGCATACCGCACCCCCCCCAGGGTGGTGCTTTCGATTATGACACGTCTGCCTACAATAAACTCCCAGCGTTTCCTAAGCTAATCGGCTTTCCTAGCGCTCATGCGCTGCCATCAAACAATTTCCGATCTAAGCAATGTTCGAGAGTTTTATGCTCAAGTCCTGGACCGGCGATTACGTCGTCCACTACAAGGAGATTAGAGTTACTGTCCAGGTTATGCCTCAGCATGAGCTGTATGCATACTATCATGGTGCAGCTGCATTGGAGCTTCTCCCCAAGATAAGTGTCCTTCCCAAACGTTTACTAAAGTCAGTTATGCACATACTTACAACATGCCTTCGTGTGCTCAGATGGTCCGTCACTTTGTTCGATTGTCCTACAGTAATAAGTAATGTTCATGTCAAGACGTGAGTCAAAGGTGCGCGCCATGTCCGCCTTAAATTAGGTATAGTCCAATAGGTAATAGGAGTTGGCACCTCATGCCTATAATCCGTCTCTTCCAGAGAAATGTTCACAAGCTGAGAAGGCTCATCAGTTCCCTTGACTGCAAGGAGGTGTGCTTGTCACATCCAGTGATCAACGATTGTTTCTGTTTGTGTTTCCATTTCAAGTTGTAAATAGACTAGTAGCAGCATTCATAGCAGTCTGCTCCCTTCTTCCACATAGATGTTGCCAGTCTCTTATACTTCGCCTTGACTTTTTCCAAAGTCAAAAGTCGTACCTATACATTGTTGGACGGGTTTTCATGCCCAATCATCAGTACAAGATTTACATGTCCAAACGTCTTTCTTAAAAAATCCAGTTGAATAGAATTTTCGAAGCCAGTGTGTTTCGCTAACCACAACTTCCCTACCGTTGCTATGAAGTGAGATTTATAGTCGTTCAATGAGTTAATGAATATCGTTCGTTTCACCAAGGTTGCTCTTCCATGCCCCGCATGGGCTCAACTTGAAAATTCTCTCCCGTTAGTTCCCTAGTTTGTACAGAACGAGTTGAGTCAGGTGGTTTAGAGTCGATGGCGAGCTGCAAAGTCCATACACGTTCAGGTTCCACAGTCGTACTCCACTCAGAAGTTCCATCCAACGATGCCATTACTGACTTAGCTCTTTCGACACCAGAGTACACAGAAGGCCCTTGTGATCGGTCTAGTAACGCATTTGGTACCGTCCAAGTAATGCCTCCGTGTAACTCCAAAGACCACGGTTTCCACCACTAGTTGTGTGTCATGCAGTTCTTCGTAAGTCGTTACACTCTCGTGTTGCGTCGTCGTGTAACTGGGACCCTGATTCAAAACATAATGATATACCACTGTATTACCCACGCCCTTGGGTAAAAATGAGGCTCAGTACCTTACTGAATTAGGATTCGAAAGCTGAAGAGACGTCCTCATGTTCTGTCTTTCGTGAACACGGCAACCCGCTGTGCTAAAGGGATCTAAGCTATGCGACCTTCGAAATTCCTGTGATAAATCAAGCGGAACCAAGAAATCGTTGTATCCTCGAAGGACCTTTAGTGTCGATCAGTTTCCAAAGAAAACGGGTCTTAGCGAGTTTCACATGCATTCCCACTCTGTTGATTACATTACCCAAAAGGTACATCAAGACGTCGCGTGATGTGGTTCCTCCATTAGGACCTCCCAAATAGGATAAAAAGTTGTCCATGTTGTTGCTTTCCCCCCCCCCCTGAAAAGGGTTCAAAATGTCACCCAATAGCACGGTCGGTTCACAGGATCTATGAGGATGCTGGTGTGATGATCGCTTCTTTAAGAACTTTCTCCCCTTGGGTTTCCATCTGATAATAATGCGCTCGTAAGTTAATCTTCGAATGAAAGCTCGTCTCTTGTAACTGTTTGGTCAGTTTTTGATACATGGTCGTGGCAAACGGTTCCCAACTGTCGTCTCGATGGGTGCTCGATAATTGATACGTACACACAAAAAGGCTTATCTTCACGAATACAACTGGGGCTTCCCAAAGTGAGAATTAGGTCCAACAAACTCTTGTGCAACAATTCTCGTAGTAAGTTACACAGTCCTTGCAACCCTCCTGGTGTAAGACGGTAAGAGTATGAGTATTCGGAGCTCCCTCTAATCGTGAGATCACCGAGTTTCTGACTAATAGTTGTGGTAGTAGGCCTGAAAGCTCCTCCAATTGCACTTTAAGATGAGTCACAACAATCGGTGGGTCCTCGATCCTATCTTACTTAGTCTGATCCTTAGATATAGTTGCTAATACAGTGAGGTCCTCCTTCCATAGGCGCTTTCGAGTCTGTCATTACTGACATGATGCTAATCTTTTCACCACTCTGGTACTTTAGAGCATATAGTGACGCTAAATTTCTTCTCACAGGGTACGTCCGGGCGATATGTCCTAATAACCCACCAACACTAACTATTGCGCCGTAACTGCCAAGGATGGTAGAGGTAACACCGGTGTCGAATGTCTGTCCCCCGCAATATCGAGTCTGCGTCCCAACTAACATGTGCGGTTTCCGCTGACCTGCCATCAGCTGGTTTCATAACAGGTTTGGTTTCAAGAAGCATCAGGGTTAAACGGAATCGAGCCGAAGCGATTTGCTATCCATCCAAGCTACCATGTTGTTATTGTCCTGTTGTCGCCCACGTCAATCCTAAATATCCTTTCGCGAGCACCACTGCAGGTGTTATTGTTACAATCACACGGATTTCTATCATACTGTCATCGCTCCTTTGGTTGTTGTCGTCTTGAATTGTCAACTGCCCTTACATGCCGCAGGCACCTTCATTTCCATACTGTAAGCTACTGTCACAAGTACCTTGATGTCACGATAGTTGTTGCTTCTAATGTTGTTGCTCGAAACAGGACTCTACGATCCTTCACCAACGGTGTCCATCTCCTCATATTTCGTGCTAAGTTCCAGGGTGCTACTCGTTGTGTTGGAAGTTACACAGTCCACATCCTGGTCGATTGTCATCGCTTACGTTTCGATTGTTTCATAAAAGTCGGCTCCCATAAGTTGCTGACTAGAATTAAGGATTCGTTTGGAGTCAAATCGTTGTTATTCATTGTCAATAATTGGAGTCGTTCAAATGCTGAAGTCGGTTGGGTACTAAACTTACCTTTATACCCATCGTTCTTACAAGTTGACTGGGTAACACACGGTAGGTTTCCAGAGTGTTGCAGGCGTGACCGCCCTTCAGGGTCTGAGATGTGAGTATATTGAGTTCCAACAACAAAGAGGAGTGAGGGGGAAAGAAAAGGGGTATAAACCAATCATGGACGCTGCAACATCCACTCAGGGACGTTCGTACAAGCACCTAGCATCCTACTTAGTTCGCTAGGCGTTCAAGGGGACGTTCAAGTAATACTCGATAACATTGCGATTCAAAAGGATTCAGAGAGAGGTGAGAAAGTCACATTGAGTAGGAGACGATCACTGTTATGACTCCTATTAGTTTGTTACGTTTCACACTGATCAATTAACAGAGCGGAACCCCTCCTTCACTTGTTAAGCCTCACTGGGACTCGCATGCACCCCACACTATTATTATGTGTGCACCCACAATAATATTGTGATTTGCATGCTCATCTCAGCTCCTCCTAACTCATGTCGAATGGTTCCCTCAACTCGAATAGTAAACAAAGAGCATCACATAACTTAAGTCACGAATGTTTAGGGAATACCACCCTATCAGTTATATAACATGTGCTAGGGATACGTAAGTTCATACTATCGTGTTTAACGTGCACTTGCATGCAATGTCATATGTAAGTGTCCACTAGTTATGTAGTACAATGAGTATACGAAAGACGAACCTTGCAATCTGGAGCTGAGTGTCATGATCGATTTTCAAAGGTGTTCGGTTATAGTCTGGTTTTACAAAAACGTTTTAAAACCTAGTTCACTATAACCAGTGGCTCTGATACCAACTGTAACACCCCCAAAATTCCCCCTGCGGAAACCCCGCGAGGCGTGTTACGCATCAGAGTTCGAGCCACCAATCACATTGAACCAATAATAAATATTTAAATAAGTCATGACATTAATTACTAAAATAAGATGTCAACATGTTATCAATTCTCAAAAGTTGTGTAGCGGAAGCATGTAATCGTTTCATAGTAATAATCAAAATCAATGCATTGTTTATTAATGAATCCAAGAGTCTCGATCCATGACCACTCCAGCACTCCCAGATAGCAAGTCCATGTTCCAAACGTTAATGACCTACAAGCATGCAAACAAGTGTGTCAGACTACGCTGGTGAGTTCAAGGTTTCGTTAACGTGTTGTGTTACCAGATATATGTTAATGCGATTCCATGATGCGTTACGATGTTGCTCATGTTAGATACCCTAGGGAGTGTGCCCATGTGTATCCGGGGAGTGGGTACCCCTTGCTTGCTATGTTGCCATCGTTAGATACCCTAGGGAGTGTGCCCATATGTATCCGAGGAGTGTGCCTCTAACAACCATAGCCCTATCCAGATAATTAGTTCACGCCCGTCCTTACGGCCCGGTGTGAGGTTTCCCACCTAATAGCGCTATCAACTAATTACCCCCATTGCCCTCCAGGCAATAACCAAAACCGATTAAGTTGTTTACCCAATGTTTCCCTTCCAAATGTTTACCAGTTGTCCCAAACCACCGGGACGCATGCTTGAGAAAGTGCAATGAACTCACCTGGGGTTGCTCAGTATGATACACGAAAAGATTCAGTTAAGCTACAATGTGATCAACCACGTCCTAGCAGGTTTATCATACAGGTCAGGTTGGGTTCAAGTAAAGCACGTACGATTACACAGAGTTAACACGTTATGAACACGTATAGATCATGGCAACACTTAACAGTCAAACAATACATGTAACTTGTACGAAATATGATAAGCCCAATCATGTCCGGCCCAACATGTTGTGCGATCCACAACATGTTGTGCGATCCAACATCCCGGCCCAATTATCATAACCAATCAATAATACAACTCGGCCCAAAAACAATTAAACCAACAGCTTGTGCGGTCCGGTTACCCTTGTGCGATCCAATAGTGTATAAGGCCCAGCAGTGCACAAGGCCCAAATGGCTTGTGCGACTGCCACCCAGTTGTGCGATCAGCTCCGGGTTGTGCAATCCGCACTGGGCTGTGCCCCGATACTTGTACAATTCAACCCAATACCCGGCCCAAGCAACCACTAGCCCAAAGACTTGTGCGCTCCAAACTAACTTGTGCGGCTAGGATTTGTGTGATCAGATTGGTTTGGATTGTGCGACTCACACCACACCCGGCCCAAATATCTTGTGTTACCCAGCCCAATAGTATACGACCCTATCATTTGTGCGATGCAACTAAATCAGCCCAGCATGTATACTCGGCCCGACATAACCTCTTGTGCGACTGAAGACATCTTGCGCGACCAAGATGTCTTGTGCGACTAGTTTTATTATCCGGTTATTATGGAAATCGGTTACACAACTATTATCTTGAAATCAATTACCAAGTTTCCTTTTATTTGACCAATCAACAAGATAACAGTTTTATGCATACTTAATGTTCGATCAAATCAATTAATATGGACTCTAAATATCATAACAATCATCATCATGAGTTTATAGTTTTACATGCTCTTACCCATTAATTCATATAATCATTCATCCCTATATTCTCATAACAATATCCTAGTGAATAACATAACAGATTACCCTGTGAACATTATTAATACTTAGCATCATGTAAATTGAGAATATGGATTAATCGTTTAAATAATTTCTAAGTCACGTGAACCAGTTTAAGATCGCCAAAATCATCGAACCATCATAACCTAAAGACTCTATCATCGCACAATTCACCAATAAGTTTACACATATGCCAGACAATCAAATAATCAACAAAAATACAGCCGCATATGATCAAAACACTTGCATCAAAACATATATACATACCCTAAATCATCAATCAACGACATGATCAATCATAACAAAGAAAAACTCGATTAAGAGGGTGATTACTAACCAAAGAGCCGAGTAGATTAGCCTTGCACGAGGTGGGTGACTTCGGGTAAGGGCTGCCGTTCCGTTCCAAGGGAAACCGAGAGAGAGGTGATTAGGGTTGATATGTGTTTTGTGGTTTTACCAATTATGAGAGTCAAAATCCACCTAATGGGTATGTGTATTCACAAAAGGGGAAGTGGGCCGAACCCTCAATGGGCTGCCCCATGATCCGAGCATAAACAATACGGCCCAAACGGGCTTGTGCGGTTGAACGGGTATTGTGCGGTTCGGGTTGGGCTCGATTAACATACGCACACATATTACATTGCACATAGTCCTAACAATCGTACATTCAATAATCATAACGGTTCACATAAGCACGTAACGTTACAGAAAGTAGGTTCAAATTACGAGCTGTCACAATCTGAGTTTGGATTGATTGTGATTTGTGTTTGAATTTAGATGAACAAATGAAAGAGTAGTGCAGCGGAATTTAAATGGAAGCAAACTTTTCACAGTCAAACAGAAGAAATGGTTTCAATCATACATTTTCACTACTGAATCAAATGATTAAATTTAATTTTAAACTCCGATTACAATGTATGTATGATATGCAAACTCCCCCTCAGCCCGAGCTCAGTGTTTGTTCGTGCAGAAAGAAGATGGTGAAAGAGCTAAACAGAACAGTACAGAGTACTGTTCTATTTATAGGCACTTGCAAACCACTGTGCATCTAAGCTGACGTCACCATGAAAGTGACATCTAACCTCCTAACAAACTCTAACATCTGATCTATACAAACACTGCTATGCTAACTACTGATATTACATTTCAATACATAAAGCAAATATAAACTGCTGCTCCATCTTTCCACTGCTGTGAACCCAACAGTACTTGTCATGATCAGCAGTGCTTGAACCATGGCAGTAGATTGAGCAGCAGAGCTTTAGTTCTTCAATCAGACTTTGACTTCATCAGCAGTTGTAGGTCAGCAGTTTGCATGATCAGTAGATAGGAGGTCAGCAGATGTTGAAACCACTTTCAAGAGGAGAGACTTGCAATCAAACATCTGTTTATTCTGGATCCACTGCTCTGATCCAGTTTTGGCTTTCATTATCTGTTCCTTTGGTAGGGTTCAATCCCAACAATCTCCCCTGGAACAGATAATGCCAAAACTCTTCATTATTGTAGATCTTTATTGCCTTAACAACAGTTCCCTTGTTTGCCCTTTGAATTGCAATTCAAAAGTTAAGGCATCTGTATCATCGTCATCCCTGCTAAGTGGAAGATCAAGGAGATCCTGCAAATCTTCAAGACTCAGGCCAAGAGCTTGTTCCCTTGTTAATTTCTTCACTTCGCCATCAGACCTGATCATAGCCAATACGTGGGTCTGTTTATCAGCTTTCCACTTTTGTACTTTTGAGCCTGATGGATTTCTTGGGAGATTTTTATTTGTTGAGGAGTTTGGTGATGCTGGCCTATTCTTGACTGGCTGAGCAGTACTTGCAGATTGTTCCAGTTCAGATTCTTCTTTCATCATTAACATAATGCCCTTTTTCACAATGTCATTTCCGGCAATTAGATCTTGAACTGTTTCAGCACCCAACTGGTTTTGACTCCTTCTTTTGTAGATGGCAGCACCAGTAGGAGCAGTGGTTCTTTTGACTTGCAGCTTTGGTGGTCTTTTTGAGACCTCTGCTTTGGAGTAGTCAGGCTTTTGTGGAGCTGTCGGATCTTTCTTCCTAAGTTCCTCCAACCTTTTATAGGTGTCCCTGACCCTAGCTTCTCCCCACTTTGACACAGAGTTCCTTGACCCATATTCAGCAATTATCAGCTCCTCTTTCATTCTCTTCAACTCTAAGGCTTTGTCAGCTTCAACCTGTTTGAATTTTTTAGGGGGAGTCTGCTGGACATTATCTTTGATCATTTCATGAATCCTGGCTACTTCTTTTTCAAGCTCAGGAATGGTCCAGTTTTTGTACATGTGTTTCTCCCCCTTGTATTTCTTGTAGGTCATGATATTTTCAATGTAGTCTTTTCTTAGGGTCTCATCTGCCCTTTCTGAAATTTGTTGACTAACATTTTTGGCAAATTGTTCCATTGATCTGACCTGTGTAAGGAGAAACTGATAGTTTTGCTGAAATTCCCTATCGGATTTCCCTTGTTTGTTTTTGTTAGCGATATCCTCCGCTTGCTTGGCTTTGATTTCCAAATATTCTTCAATGTTGTTTGGCCTGGGATATCCTCTAACTGAAGGCAAGCTCCTTTTGGCAGGGTTGTCCTCATAGTAGAAAGATTTGATTTCATCTCTAACTGCTATGAGTTCTAAAGGAAACACAACACCTGCAGGAGGTAATGGCTTTTGAATTTGAGTTGAAGAGAGAGGAATGGGTTTTGAAACTGTGACAAGTGCTTGGGATTTTGAAGCTGTTGGTGGTGGTGGTGGAGAATCATCATCTGATATGATAACCCTTCTCCTTTTTATTTTAGGAGAGGCAGATGATGTTTTGGGTGGAACAGTGGAAGTGATTTGTGTGGCAGTGGTTTGTGACTGACTAACAGCTGTTGAAACAACTGGTGTTTCAAACACTGTTATCATTACAGCAGATGTTGTAACATCTGCTGTCTTCTGCTTTATGGCAGGAAGTGATGGTGGAGATGTTGTTTTTGGTGATGATAAGGTAGTGGTAGTGGTGTGTGTTGAAGTGAGAGCAGTTGTTGTATCAACTGAAGTACCAGCAGATGTTGGCACAACAGAGGTTGCAACAGCTGTTTGGGTGGAGGTTTGATGTTGGTGGCTTTTGGATGGTGGTTTTGGAGTATGCTTTGGAAAACTGGATGGTGTGGATTTGGGTTTCCTTACTTTTCTAGTAAGATTTCTTTTTGGAACATGATTTTGATCATCCTTTTCACCAGAACAACCCTGCTCATTCAGCTTCATGAAAGCTCTCTTCTCCTCATTCCACCTTGATAAATCCTTTGCCGCTCTATCCCTTTTTACACTTATGATACCATCATCAAGTGCATTCTGGGTCACATCAACCTTCTTGTTTCCATCTGGCAAGGGAATTTCTCTGAGCATTGCATCTTTTTCTGTATCAAGATATAGCCCATTATCAATCCCTTTCTTTATCCACTCCTTAATTTTCTCCCCCTTTTGGCATTATCTGAGGGGATTTCATCAATGAAGAGAACTGTCGGAGGAGCAGTGCCAGTGGTTGTCAACAGATGGGCCTTGAGAGCCTTAATGTCATCCTTTGTATCTTTGTACCTAGACTCCATTACATTTTTGAGCTCTTGAACATGTTTTTCATGCTGCTGCTCAGCCATCTAGTGTTGTTGGTGGAGGAATGGTTGAAAAAGATTCTAGAGCTCATTTGTAACATCTGCTGGTGGTGGAGCAGGTGCTTGAGGTGGAACAGCAGTGGATTGTACCATTTGAACTGTCAACAACTAATGCAGCATGTCTTTGATTTCTGCAACAGTGGTATCTAGTTTTTCAACTCTGTCCGTCAATTCCTAGTACTTTAAACCATCACCCAATTTAATGGGATCATCTGATTTCCCACTAGCAGTGGTTTTATCAGAAGTTGAGGTAAGGAGTGTACTCCAAACATCAACAACTGATGCCCCTTTTTCTTGGTACTGGGGTCTTCTTCCTTCAACACTTGATAATCTTTTAATGGAACCAGTGGTTAATACAAACTCACTAGCAGATAACAGAGGTGTTATGGAAGGAATTGCCTCCAAGGAAGTCTTATTGATGTAACCACTGTCCAAGTGTAAACCTGTAGGTTCAACACTTGTAGTGGCAGCTTCACTTGGAATACCACCAAGAGTTACTTGTAACTCAAGGGGTGTAACCTCCTCAGGTTGTGTTGGTGGGTTAGCAAAGATTGATACATCAGGCCCAGTCTTTTGTTGAGGTATATTCTTATGGACAGGTGATTGAGAAGGATTGGTTTGTGCCAGGTTCAGATCAATTGCATCCAACAGTAGTTTGGTATTTGGTGGAATTGGGGATGTGAAGGTAGGTTTAGAAAGCGAAATTGCCCCGGGTATTGGGCTGTGGAGGATGGAAACATGTGCTTCCAGAGCCTCATGATGTGGTGACCCTGTTTGTACAACCTGTTCTTTTTGTGAAGAGACAGGAGGAGTTTCAGGTATGGGTTGAGATATTTCTACCAACTGCTGTGAGGAAGTAGCAGCAGTGGTTTGTTTTGACTTTTGTGCTGTCACAGGCAGTTGCTCTGGTATCTCATCCTCTAGAGTTGCCTTTTTGATAGGTTTGGGGGGGGGGGTTTGATTTTTCTTTTTCGGTGGTTTTTTGGTGATTTTAGGTGTGGGTTTCAAGGCAGTTGTTTGGCTACCTTGATCACCTTGAGCAGTGGGCTCAGCAGCAGATACCTGAGGAGCAGTGTTTGTTGCTAAAATCTGCTCAGGCACCTCTGCTTGTGTTTTGCAAGGCATTGACATTCTTGTAAATGTTTCAGACGTTAAGGTTTTTATTTGAAAAGAGTCACCTTGATTTATTACCGCAATATCATTCTTACTAAATTTTTTCTCAAAATAATAACTTAAAAATCTTGGAAACAGTAAGAATGATTTCGTTTCAACATTTTTAACCAAATCATTTAAGATTACCTTGGAATAGTTAAAATTTTCTCCTTGTAAAATAGCATATTCCATTGAAACACACACGAGGAGGGTATGGAATAAAAATCTTGTTGTAGGAGGGAAGAAGCCTTTTTCTAAGGTATCCCTCTTCATCATTGTGTCTGCATACCCTCGCTCAATGAAGTCAATTTTAACTCGTTTTTTAGGGAAAGAATCTGTACCTTCCTGATCAGCGAGCTGAAAGACCTCAGATATGGATTGCGGTGTTATTCGGACTGCTTTCTTCTGCAGAGTAGAGTTAATGGCTATGACATCTTCTCCTTGTTTTTTAAGGGTACAATTTTTCCAAAACTTTCTCTGAGTTTGCAGGTAAATGGGTGCATCAACGGTTAACAAAGTTTTGTACTTTGATGCGTTGATAATATCGAGAATGGAGTCAAATGTATCGATGGTGCCGGGTTTTGTGAGAAGACCCAGTAGATTATGAGACGGTTTGTGTGGGATTTCGGTGGAGGTAGCCTTTTGAGAGGCCTATTTGGAAGATTTTGCGGATGATTTCGATTTTGTCATTTTGAAGATGAGAATCAAAGATGAGAATGTGGAGAAATTTGATGGAATGGATTGGAAACTGCTTTGAGAAGAGAATTTTTAAGAATTCAATTCGACAGTGAAACCCTGTTTGGGTTTTGAAAGGGGGTTTTATTGATGAAAAGTGAATGCTGACGTGGCAGCGGTTACAAAATGTCTGATCACTAAGTATTGTCCGCATGCCATCCCCTGGTGAAGGGAAGGACAGTACTTTTGAACAGTACATTTTGTGAAAACAACCGGTGAAGGCAGTAGTTGTAATGGTAATGGAGGATAGTGGATTCTTTTCACTATCAATAGATAGCTCAGCAGTGGATACAACACTGATTTTGACCATCAGTGGTTATCAAAGGAAAATGAGAACAGGGGATGACTTTCTGCAGGGGACAGACTTTTGAAGTGGAGCAGACTTTTGAACCCATCAGTGGTTATGGCAGACTTTTAGGATTTTGATGAAAAATTCATTTTTAGCTATTTTTAAGGATGGATTTTTGATTTTCTGAAAACATTTTAATGCTTTTATTCATAGAAAAACAGGATTTTGCCTGTTATTCCATGTTTAGCATGCCAATCCTCGAGATCAAGCTTTCAAAGGTGGATGTGTCTAATGTTTTGGTTAGCACATCTGCCAGCTGATCCTTAGTTGGAACATGATGCAGAGAAATCAAACCTTTTTCATAGCAATCCCTCACAAAGTGATGTCTGATGTCGATGTGTTTGGTGGTTGAGTGGGAAACTGGATTTTTGAGGATATTTTATGCTGCCTGGCTGTCCAACATAAGTGGTGTCTTCAAGGCAGTGATACCAAAATCCAGTAACTGATTCTGAAGCCAGAGCAGTCGGGCTGTATAGCTTGCAGCAGCTATATATTCTTCCTTAGCAGTGGATGTGGAAACAGCTGCTTGCTTTTTGCTTTGCCAAGACACTAAGCAGTTGCCTAGGAATTGGCACCCTCATGAAGTGGACTTCCTTGTTTTATCACATCCAGCAAAGTCACTATCTGAAAAACCTGAAAGCTCAATTTTACCATCAGCTGGATACCAGATACCAAGTGTGGGAGCACCTTTGAGGTATCTGAATATCCTTTTTTACAGCAATAAGGTTTGACTTTCTAGGGGCTGATTGGGATCTTGCACAGACACATGTTGCAAACATGATATCTGGTCTAGATGCAGTTAGGTACAATAAAGACCCAATCATGCTTCTATATAAGGTCTGATCAACCAAATCATCCTTTTCTTCAGACATGACCAATTTATTGGTTGCAATGGGTGTACTACATGGCTTACAATCATCCATATCAAATTTCTTTAAAAGTTCTTTGGCATATTTGCCTTGATGGATGAAAGTACCATTTTGCAGCTGCCTTACTTAGAGACCAAGAAAGCACTGGAGTTCACCCATTGCACTCATTTCAAACTAAGCTATCATGAGTTGCCTGAACTCTTCACACATTTTATTACATGTGCTTCCAAAAATGATGTCATCCACATAAATCTGGACAATCATCAAATCCTTCCCTCTCCATTTTAAAAACAGTGTTTTATCAATCCTGCCTCTGGTGAAACCAATGGAATGTAAAAAGGTGGACAGAGTTTCATAGCAGGCCCTTGGTGCTTGTTTCAAGCCATACAAAGCTTTATTTAGCTTGTAGACATGATCTAGATTAAATGGATCCTCAAAACCTGGAGGTTGACAAACATAAACCTCTTCTTGAATCTTACCATAGAGGAATGCACATTTGATATCCATTTGATACACCTTGATGTTGTGGTTGACAGCAAAGGCTAGAAAGAGTCTGATAGCTTCAAGTCGTGCTACAGGGGCAAATGTTTCATCATAGTCAATACCCTCTTCTTGTCTGTAACCTTGAACCACAAGCCTGGCTTTATTTTTGACAACAATACCCCTTTCATCAGTTTTGTTTTTGAAGACCCACTTTGTGCCAATAGGACTTACATTCTCTGGCAGTGGTACAAGCTCCCATACTTGTTGTCTTCTGAACTGTTGGAGCTCCTCTTGCATGGCTTCTACCCAGCTGTTGTCTTTCAGTGCCTCTTGGTACTTGACTGGCTGATGGAGTGATAGAAAACCAGCAAAAAGACAAATGTTTTGGGACTGCTTTCTTGTAAGCACCCCTTCATTGATGTTGCCAATGATTTGATCTGGTGGATGGGATTTCAAGAAGATGAGCTCTCCTTGGTATGGAATAATGGCATTGAGTGGTGAGGGCTGCAGATGTGTATCATCTGAGCTAACCACTGCTGGTGACTTTAATGACCCAGCAGTGGCTTCAAAATGTGGTGGCATAGGGGGTAAAGGTGTGGACACCTGCTGACTTTGATCCACTGTTTGAGGAC
Source organism: Helianthus annuus (assembly GCF_002127325.2). Taxonomy (NCBI): domain Eukaryota; kingdom Viridiplantae; phylum Streptophyta; class Magnoliopsida; order Asterales; family Asteraceae; genus Helianthus; species Helianthus annuus. The sequence goes on from NC_035434.2 coordinate 100,865,547, forward strand.
TTTTGTCAGCAGTGTTTGATGAGGTGGAAGAAGTGGTTAAAGGGCTACTTTGGTCAACAACTGTTGAGGTAGCAATGGTTGAGCTTTGACAACTGTTTTAAACAACTGATGCTCTTCCTGTTGAAGCAGACTTTTGAGGAATGATGATCTCATGTCCATAGTCTGGTGATGAATCTTCTGATGGACCTGCACTGTTAGTCTTGACAGCAGTATTTTCAAAAGTGAATTTTTCAAGATCAAACAATTCTGCAGGATTTGCAGGGATTTTCATTGAAGAAAGTTCATTAAACTTTACATTCAAAGTCTCTTCCACTGCTTTGGTCCGTGTATTAAACACTTTGTAGGCCTTAGCAGTGGTTGAGTATCCCAGGTGGTATCCCATATCAATTTTGGCTGCAAACTTTGAGATAGAATCTTTTAAGTTTAGAATGAAGCATGGGCAACCAAAAACTTTGAAATATGAGATTAATGGCTTTATTTTATACAGAATTTCATAAGCAGTCTTTTTGTGCCTGGGGTTGATCAAAACTCTGTTTTGGACATAGCAAGCAGTGTTTACTGCCTCTGCCCAAAAAGTTAATGGCAAACCTGAATCTGCAAGCATAGTTCTGGCAGCCTCAATCAATGTTCTGTTCTTTCTTTCAACAACCCCATTTTGCTCTGGTGTTCTAGGGATGCTGTACTGCCTTACAATCCCTTTCTTCACACAGAAGGCATCCAACTCCTTATTTTTGAATTCTGTGCCATTGTCACTCCTTAAGACTTTTACTGGAAGGTCAAATTGCTTTTCAACCTGTGTCACAAAGTCTTGCAAAATGCCTGCAGTTTCATCTTTTGAGTGTAAAAAGAAGGTCCATGTAAACCTAGAGAAGTCATCAACAATAACTAAGCAATATCTCTTCTTTTTGAGACTCATGACTTGCACTGGGCCAAACAAATCCATGTGCAGCATTTGCAAACACTGGGTTGTTTTGGACTCTTCAATAGACTTAAAAGAGCTTTTATGCTGTTTTCCTTTTAAACAGGAAATACAGTGTTCAGGACATGAAAACATTTTTTGTGGTAAGCCTCTTACTAAGCCATTTTTTGAAATTTCATTGATTGTTTTGAGATTTGTGTGTCCCAGTCTTTTGTGCCATAGCTCTGTCTCTTTGTTAGAGGCAGCTGAGAACAGACAGGCATCAGCTCTGGGACACTCTGTTGACATGTCAACAACATAAACATTGCCACTTCTTTGAGCAACAAGTTTTGTTGAGCCTTTCTTGATTATTGCTTCAATCTTACTCACCATTTCTGGTCCAACAATCCTACAACAATCCTTTGTGAAGAATGAGCTAAACCCTTTATCACTCATTTGAGATACACTCAGGAGGTTGAATTTCAGATTGTCAATAAGATGGACATTTTCAAATTTTACATTTCCAGACTGAACTGTACCAGACCCCAGAACTTTCCCTTTACTATTATTCCCAAAGGATATATCACCCCCTCCATGGATTTTGAAATCTTTGAGTAGGGCTTTACATCCTGTCATATGCCTGGAGCCTCCACTATCTACATACCAAAGACTATCTAAGCATGCAGAAGCTCCCTGCACATGAAGTAAAAGGATTAGTTCATTAAGGTCTCCAAAGCCAATAAGGCTTTGGATGGGGTCTCAACAGTGTCTGGTATGGAGGCAGATGTATGGACAGTGGTTAGGTCAGGGGTTTGAACATTTTTGATAATGTTTTTCTCTAACCACTGTTGGGGATCTTGACCCATCATCTGTTGATAACCAAAAGGATGCCTGTTCACTCTTGGTTTAAAGGGCTTTTTGTAAGCCTCATAAACGTGTGGAATCCTTTGGTATGATGCTTTGTCCTTGCCTTTTCTGAAATGATTGGCTAGAGGTGCATCAGTCACTTGTACATCCCTTTGAACAGATGTTTGGTTCAGCTGTTTTGTGACAGCAGTTTGGACAGGGACAAACAGTGGTTGTTTCTTGGTGAACTTGACAGATGATGTTGATGGACTCAAGGAAGTTTTTGCAGTGTACTCATTCTTTTTTATGTCAAAGTTTTTGAGATACACACATTCTTGAGTTTTGTGATTATCTTTACCATAGATGGTGAAGCTTTCAGCAGGTAAAATGATACTTGTTTTGTTTATATCATATGCTTTAGATGAAAACAATCTTTTGTTAGATGATTCTTCTTTTCACAGAATTCACAAAACAAGTTTTTGATCTTTTCTCTTTTCTTCCTTTTCTCAGATTCATTTGCAATAGAGTTTTGAACCTCTGTTGGGATATATTTGATAGGAATGATTCTTGCTTTTGGAGCTTTTACACCATCAGTGGTTGTGAAATCCATTGGTTTGAAATTTTCCAGGATATCACACTCATCAGACCAAGTGGGTTTAAATTGGTATTTCTCAATTTCCTCAAAAGTTGAGGATCCCACAGATCTTTCCAGAGTAATTTTGTTACCAAGTTTGTCGGTTATTTTAACCTCTTGGCCATTTTTGTTGGTTGGAATTATCTCAGTTGAACCAGCTTGTTTTACAGCGTGTTTTCAAGATCATCATATTTTCTATGTCCAATACCAAATTTAACATTGCTTTCAAGCTGTTTTGCAAGCATAACCTCAAACCCTTTACAAGACTCCACCCATCTTTCACAGGTGATCTGAGTAGACACCAACTCCTTTTTGCAAACTTGGTATTTTTCTACCATAGTTTGGAGTTGAGTTTTGGTTATGCTCTACTCTTCTTTTAAACTGCTGATTTCTTTATCCTTTTCAGCCAATTTGTTTCTAAGTTCTTTTAATGACTTTTCAAATTTGACCTCATCAGACAAGACTTTATCCCTAAGGTTTTCATTCACCTCTTTAATGTTAGCAAATGCAATAATACAATTGTCTGAACACAGTTTTTCAAGAACTTGAGGTGATACCTTAGCAGCAGCCATCATGGCACAATCACATTGATGATCATCTTCTTCATCATCTCTCTCTTCTTTCTCACCAGCTTTCTTCAGATCTTCTTTCTCTTTGTCATCTTTGGACAAAGGGTCGGTCAGTGGTTCAACCAGGATTTCTGAATTTTCTTCCAGCAGTAGTTCACCAGCAACTGCAGTAACCACTGCTTCAGCAACTTCATCCACTGTTTCAGCACTTAGCTGTTCACCTTCAGTTTCAACCCCTTCTGGTATTGACTCTATTGCCATCAAACAAAATTCATCATCAAAAGCATCATTAGAAGCATAAAGAGCAAAATTTTCATCACCAAGTTCATCAGGCATGCTGCTCCAATCAACAAAGCCTTGTGTGAAAAAGCTTTGCTGATCTGGTTGTGTCACTGTTGGAGCAGCTGGTTGAGGTGCAACAGGTTGCACTTGTGCCTGGGGAATAGGGGTTTGAACATACTGAATTTGTGGAACAGTGGTTTGAACATAATGCATAGGCACAGGGGTTGCAGCATAATGAGCAGTGTTAACATGTGCTGCAGGGACATATTGGGTATAGTGCACAGTGTTTTGTTGTTGTGGTCTAGGGTTTGAGCCAGGGTGAGTAATTATGGGACCAGTGGTTTGACTCCTACATTCCCTAGCAAAGTGACCTAGCCTATTACACTTGTAACACTTGATTTTCGACTTATCCAACCCCACCCTTAAATTCCCATGAAGCCCTGGGAATTATCTCCCTGTTCTTTTGTAGAATTTGCTTGTTCTAACACTAAGCAAAGCCAATTGATGCAAGATGTCCATCTCTTCTAATTCAGTGGAATCAAAATGTTGCAAATCATTCAGCTCAAAGCACAAATTATTTGACATCTGATTTTCAGTATTTGCAGTGAAAGCATAATTTGCAGAGTGAGAATCAGAGTTGATAAAGTTACCCCTAGTGGTTATGTCAATAAAGTGATCATAACTCTGATCCTTACTACTGCTACCAGATTCTTCCTGACCAAACAGAGCTGTGCTGCCAAATGAATAGTCATCAGCAACTTTCCCAGACTCTTGCAACTTCCTTTTCTGGTTTAACTCCCTTTCATAGGTCAGGAGTCTACCATGGAGTTGGGTCAGGGTCAGATCTTTGAACTCAGCTGAATTTCTGGTGACAAAAGCAATTGTGTCCCATTTTTCTGGCAGTGATCTAAGGAACCTGCTATTTTGGGTTGCATTTGGAAATGTAACCTTAACAAGCCTTAGTTCACTGATGAGACAACTGAAATGTTCAAATTGTTGGGTTAGTGACTCCCCTTTGATATGACAAAATGTTTCATACTGCTGATTCAGAATTTCCCTGTTGTTTTCAGTAACCTCTTCGGTTCCTCCGAATTGTTCCTTCAATGCATCCCACAATTCTTTGGCACTGTTACAATGTAAGATCCCAGCATAGATTTCGTTGGGTAGTGCAGAGGCTATGATGCTAAACGCTTTGGCATCAAGTTCGAACTTCTGAAAATCCGATTCAGTGTAATTTTCAGTTGGTTTAGGAACGAACTTTTTAGTGTCCTCTGCGCTTGGCACCATAGGAACATGAGGACCGAAAACGACAGACCTCCAACATCCAGTGTTTTGTTGAGCGAGGATGTGACACATCCTTCGCTCCCAGATGTTGTACTCATTTCTTTTAAGCATAGGTGGTTTAAACAAAGAGCCAATGTTATTTTTATCATCTTGTGATTGTGACATCTTTCCGTTTGTTTTACATGCACTGATTAATCAACTTTATCGGTGATTAAACCTTACTATGTTTTCAACACAACAAACAAACTATCAGTATCAACAATTTCGAGCTGAACTATTTACGTCAAAATGATTGTTAAATCAAATTAGACTGTCCAGGCTCTGATACCAATTGTTAGGATCTGAGTTTGGATTGATTGTGATTTGTGTTTGAATTTAGATTGTGACAACTTGTAATTCGAACCTATCTTTGTGTTTAATGTAACGTATGTGAACTTTGTGTATTTATCTGATATGTTGGTTTAATGAACGTTATGAGACATTAAGTTTGCTTTTTGTGAATTTATGTAATTCGAACCGCACAACACCCGTCCAATCGCATAAGTCAGTTGGGCCGCACAACTCACCCCTTGTCATACACATCCCTCGGCCCAATCTTGCACCCTTGCACGCGAACCAATAGGGTAGCCCAGGGAAGGGTTCGGCCCACCCCTATCTACACGAAAACATATCCCATCCTAGGGATTAGTTGCTCATAATTCACAAGGCACCAAACCCTAAATATCTCTTGCTTTCTCTCACTCTAACTCGACGGCAGTCGGACTCCTTCTCTCGAAGACCTTCTTGTTCATTGTTCGAATCGATCCTCACCCTATCTCCAATCGGTTAGTGTTTGTGCTTACCGATTACATGTTTGATGATGTTGTGATGTGTGTGCTATAATAATCTTTCATGATGATCTAGGGTTCTTGTTAGCATGATTGATTATGATGTTAATTCTTAGTGTTCATGAAATCGGCTCGTATGTGTATATTGGAATATGTTCATATTAATCAGATTTGCATACTATAGATCTAGATTTGAATGCTTGATAATCGGCTGTTGTGATTTAAATAGTCGAGGTGGTTGTATGATGGTTAGGGTTTGCATATTGATATAAAAGTTCATAAATTCGATGATCCGGATTGATTGTTTGAATGTTGTTCATGTCTATGATATTAGGGTTTATATGAATTAAAGGATAGTTGCTTTGTTTGATCGAGAATTTGCGTGATCTAAAACTGACTGGTTGTTGATTGATAATTCCCTAAATGGAAACCACGAAACTGATTGCAAGATTTTAGAAACAATTAAACGGATCGCACAAGTTACCCAGTCGCACAAGTGCCAGACGCACAAGTGCAGTCGCACAAGCTGGGTACAGTCACTTTAAGCATCGTATACAATCAGCTTATGCATGATCGCACAAGACCTTGTGGATCGCACAAGGCAGTACCGATCGCACAAGGCTTGGGCCACACACGAGCATTGGACTGTTGGGCCTTAAAGCCCAATATCCACTCGCACAACTCAACCAGATCGCACAAGATTATCAGAATCGCACAAGACTCCTGTTTGTTTATTGGGCCGTATGCATGTAGGACTGCTTAACTATTTGGGCCGGGTTTATGATGGATCGCACAACATGTTGTGGATTGCACAACATGTTGGGCCGGGTACTATTGGGCTTATATTTAAATCGCACAAGTATGAATGTGTTATGCTCGTGACTGTTAACTGTCTACCATGATCAATACGTGTTGAGAACCTGTTAGGCTATGTGTAAGCTTATGTGCAATACGTGAACCAAAACCTGACTCGTGTGGTAACCATGTTAGGACGTGGTTGACCCCTCTTAGCTCAAGTAACCTTTTCGTGTATCTGCCGAGCAAACCAAGGTGAGTTCACACTCTTACTAAGGCATGGGATTCCCGGGGTAGGGAATGGGATTGATTGATTGATTGTACTTACATGGTTATGGGAATTACGTACTACTGACCTCATTTGGGAAAGGTCACTTATAGATACTGCTAGACTAGTGATACATGGGGAAGCCCCCACTACTCTTCGCACACATGCCTGTAATGGCCGTGATACTGATACTGATCTTCGCACACATGCCTGGAATGGCCGCGATACTGATACTAAACTTCGCACACATGCCTGGAGGGCCGCGATACAAATAAAACTAGTCTACATTATATGGGAAACCCCCACTAATCTTCACAAACATGCCTGGAGGGCCGCAATGTAATTATATACGATACATGGATTACTAAACAAACAAACATTTTACGAAGCGAACACTATTACTAAACAATCCACTGTGAACTCGCTCAACTAGTTGTTGACTCTCTATTACATGCCTTGCAGGTCGTTAGGCACTTGGAGCTTGTACTGGGAGGCGCGGTCTGTTGGGATTGAACCCTATCAGAGGAACAGATAATTAAAGCCAAAACTGGATCAGAACAGTGGATTCTGAATAAGCAGATGCTGATATACAAATCTCTCCCCTTGAAAGTGATTACAACTACTGATGACCTCCTATCTGCTGATCTTGCTAAACTGCTAACCCATAACTGCTGCTCAACTAAAGATCTGATGAAAGACTAAAGTCCTGCTGATTCAATCTACTGCCTTGAGTCAAGCACTGCTGATCCGGACAAGTGCTGCTGGGTTCACAGCAGTAGAAGGTTGCAGCAGTTGTTCTTAAGTCTGTTTTGTAATAGAATGTATTAGTAGTAGTTAACACAAGCAGTGTCTGTATAGATTAGAGGTTAGAGTTTGTTAGGAGGTTAGATGTCACTTTCATGGTGACGTCAGCAAAGATGCTCAGTAGTTTGCAAGTGCCTATAAATAGTTCAGTACTTTGTACTGTTCTATTAGCTCTTTACATCATTCGTCTTCTTTGCACGAACAAACTACTGAGTTCGGGCTGAGGGGGAGTTTGCATTCATACATCTATCTTTGTAATCGTTGTTGAAATTAAATTCAATCATTCGGTTCATTGTGTAAAAGATGTTTGATTAAAGTATTACTCTCATTTGATTGTATGCAAAGTTTGTTTTCATTTTAATTCCGCTGCACAACTCATCCATTTTCATCTTATCTTCAAACATAAAATACAATAAAAAAGAAACTCAGATCCAACAATTGGTATCAGAGCTTGGACAGTCAAATTTGATTTAACAATCATTTTGACGTAAATAGTTCAGCTCAAAACAGTTGATACTGATCGTTTGTTCGTCGTTGAAAAACAGAGTAAGGATTAATCACCACTAAAGTTGATTTCTCAGTACCTGTAAAACAACAAGAATGACGTCACAATCTCAGGACGATAAAAACAACATTGGTTCTCTCTTTAAACCACCTATGCTAAAAAGAAATGAGTACAACATCTGGCAGAGGAGGATCGGTCACATCCTCGCTCAACAAAGCACAGGTTGTTGGAAGTCTGTCATCTTTGGTCCTCATGTTCCTACAGTGCCAAGCGCTGAAGATGCTAAAAAACAAGTTCCAAAACCTGTTGAAAATTATACTGAAACGGATTATCAAAAGTTTGAACTAGATGCTAAAGCATTTAGTATCATAGCATCAGCGCTGCCCAACGAAATATATGCTGGATTGTTACATTGTGACAATGCCAAAGAGTTGTGGGACGCGCTTAAGGAACAGTTTGGAGGTACTGAAGAGGTCATAGAAAACAATAGGGAAATCCTGAACCAACAGTATGAAACATTTTGTCATGTTAAAGGTGAATCACTGACGCAACAATTTGAGCGGTTCAGTTGTCTCATCAGTGAACTGAGGCTTGTTAAAACCACTTTTACAAACTCAACTCAAAACAGCAGGTTCCTCAGGTCACTGCCAGATAAATGGGACACAATAGCGTTTGTCACCCGAAATTCACCTGAGTTCAAGGATCTGACCTTGACCCAACTCCATGGTCGACTCCTGACCTACGAAAGGGAGTTGAACCAGAAAAGGAAGTTACAAGAGTCAGGGAAAACCGTTGATGATTATTCATTCGGTAACACTGCTCTTCTGGGTCAAGAAGAATCTTGTGGTAGTGGTAAGGATCAGGGTTATTTTAACAACCCTGATCCTCACTCTACAGGTTATGCATTCACTGCAAATGAAAACCAGATATCAGACAATTTAAGCTTTGAACTACATGATTTACAGCATTTTGACCCCACTGATCTAGAGGAAATGGACATCTTGCATCAACTGGCCTTGCTAAGTGTTAGAACTAGCAAGTTTTATAAAAGAACAGGGCGAAAATTCCCAGGGTTGCATGGGAATCTAAGGGTTGGGTTGGATAAATCGAAAATCAAGTGCTATAAGTGTAACAGGTTAGGACATTTTGCTAGAGAGTGTAGGAGTCAAACAACTGGTCCCATAATCACTCACCCTAGTTCAAATCCTAGACCTCAAAATCAAAACACTGTGCACTATGCCTAATATGCCCCAGCAGCACATGTGAACACTACTCACTATGCTGTTGCTCCTGTGCCAGTGCATTATGTCCAAACAGCTGCTCCACAGATTCAATATGTTCAAACCCCTGCTCCCCAGGCACAAGTGCAACCTGCACCACAAACCACTGCTCCAGTAGCAACACAACCAGATCAACAAAGTTTCTTTACTCAAGAGTTTGTTGACTGGAGCAGTATGCCTGAAGACCTCAGTGATGAAAACTTTGCACTCTATGCTTCTAATGTTTCTTCTCATGATGAATTTTGTTTGATGGCATTAGAGTCAATACAGGAGGGTATTGAATCTGAAGAGAAACAGCTGGTCTCTGAAACAGTGGATGAGGTGATTGAAGCAGTGGTTACTGCTGTGGCTAATGAAGTACTGTTGGAAGAAAGTTCAGGTACCCTGATTGAACCACTGACAGATCTATGGTCTGAAGAAGATAAGAAAGAAGAAAAGGCAGGTGAAAAAGAAGAGAGAGCTGGTGATGAAGAGAATACTCAGTGTGATTATGCAATGATGGCTGCTGCCAAGGTATCACCTCAAGTTCTAGAAAAACTATGTTCTGACAGTTGCATTATTGCTTTTGCTAACATCAAAGAGGTGAATGAAAACCTTAGGAACAAAATCTTAACTGATGAAGTCAAATTTGAAAGATCTTTAAAAGAACTTAAAAACAAATTGACTGAAAAAGAGAAAGAGATTAGCAGCATGAAAGAAGAGCAAAGCATAACCAAAACCTAACTCCAAACTATGGTAGAAAAATACCAAGTCTGCAAAAAGGAGTTAGAATCCACCCAGATCACATGTGAGAAATGGGTGGAATCATGCAAAAGGTATGAGGTTATGCTTGAGAAACAGATAAAAAGCAATGTGAAATTTGGGGTTGGTTATAGAAAACATGATGATGAAAACACTGCTTTTGAAAAATCTGTTTCAACCACTGATGTAACTGCTGAGTACATCCCCACAAACAAGAATGGTCAAGAAGTGAAAATCACTGACAAACTTGGTAACAAAATCACACTTGACAGACCAATGGGCCCCTCTGCTTTTGAGGAGATTGAAAATCATCAATTTAAACCAAAATGGTCTGATGAGTGTGATATTCTTGAAAATTTCAAGCCAATGGACTTTACATCGACTAATGGTGTTAAAGCTCCAAAAGCTAAAGTCATTCCTCTTAAGGACACCCCAGCAGTGGTTAAAACCTCTGCTACAAAGGAGTCTAAAAAAAGGAAGAAGAAAGAAAAAAATGATAACTTGTTTTGTGAATTTTGTGAGAAAAGGAACCATCTAACAAAAGATTGTTTCCACTTAAAAGCTTATGATATAAACAAAACAAGTGTCATAGTTTCAGCTGAAAGCTGCATTGTTTGTGGTAAAACAAACCACAAAACTCAAGCATGTGTGTATCTCAAAAACTTTGACATCAAAAAGAATGAGTACCTTGCTAAAACATCCTTGAGTCCATCAGCATCACCATCTGTCGAATTCACAAAGAAACAACCACTGTTTGTGCCAGTTCAAACAGCTGTCACAAAACAGCTGAACCAAACATCTGTTAAAAGAGATGTTCAGGTTACTGATGCACCTCCTGCAAATCAGTTTAGAAAAGGCAAAGAAAAACAGTCTTACCAAAGGATTCCACACGTTTATGAGGTCTACAAAAAGCCCTCTAAACCCAGAGTGAATAGGCATCCTTTCGGTTACCAGCAGGTGATTGGGCAAGATCCTCAACAGTGGTTAGCAAGGAACAGTACTAAAACTGTCCAAACCCCTGACTTAACCACTGTCCATCACACTGCATCCATACCAGACACTGTTGAGACTCCATCCAAAGCCCTGTTGGCTTTGGAGTCCTTAATGAACTAATCCTTTTACTTCATGTGCAGGGAGCTTCTGCATGCTTTGATAGTCTTTGGTATGTAGATAGTGGAGGCTCCAGGCACATGACAGGATGTAAAGCCCTCCTCAAAGACTTTAAAATCCATGGTGGGGGTGATATATCCTTTGGAAATAATAGTAAAGGGAAGGTTTTGGGGTCTGGAACAGTGCAATCTGGCAATGTAAAATTTGAAAATGTCAATCTAATAGACAATCTAAAATTCAACCTTCTGAGTGTATCTCAAATGAGTGACAAAGGGTTTGGGTCATTCTTGTTGTAGGATTGTTGTCAAAAAGATTGAAGCAATAATAAAAAATGTTCAAACTAAACTTGTTGCTCAAAGAAGTGGCAATGTTTATGTTGTTGACATGTCAAAAGAGTGTCCTAGAGCTGATGCCTGTCTGTTCTCAGCTGCCTCTAACAAAGAGACAGAACTTTGGCACAAAAGACTGGGGCACACAAATCTTAAGACAATAACAGAAATTTCAAAAAATGGTTTGGTGAGAGGCCTACCACAAAAATTGTTTTCATGTCCTGAACATTGCATTTCCTGTTTAAAAGGAAAACAACATAAAAGTTCCTACAAGTCCATTGAAGAGTCCAAAACAACCCAGTGTTTGCAAATGCTACACATGGATTTGTTTGGCCCAGTTCAAGTCATGAGCCTTAAAAAGAAAAGATATTGTTTGGTTATAGTTGATGACTTTTCTAGGTTTACATGGACTTTCTTTTTGCACTCTAAAGATGAAACTGCAGGCATTTTGCAAGACTTTGTGACACAGGTTGAAAAGCAATTTGACCTTCCAGTGAAAAGCTTTAGGAGTGACAATGGCACAGAATTTAAAAATAGGGAGTTGGATGCCTTCTGTGTAAAGAAAGGGATTGTAAGGCAGTACAGCATCCCTAGAACACCAGAGCAAAATGGGGTTGTTGAAAGAAAGAACAGAACTTTGATTGAGGCCGCCAGAACCATGCTTGCAGATTCAGGTTTGCCATTAACTTTCTGGGCAGAGTCAGTAAACACTGCTTGCTATGTCCAGAACAGAGTTTTAATAAACCCCAGGCACAAAAAGACTGCCTATGAAATTCTGTATAAAACCAAACCACTAATCTCATACTTTAAGGTATTTGGCTGCCCATGCTTTATTTTGAATTTAAAAGATTCCATTTCAAAATTTGCAGCCAAAATTGATTGTGGTTATTTTCTGGGATACTCAACCACTGCCAAGGCCTACAAAGTGTTCAATGCACGGACCAAGGTAGTGGAGGAGACTTTGGATGTAAAGTTCAATGAACTTTCATCAATGAAAATCCCAGCAAATCCTGCTGAACTGTTTGATCTTGAAAAATTCACTTTTGAAAATACTGCTGTCAAGACTAACAGTGCAGGTCCATCAGAGGATACAACACCAGACTATGGGTATGAAGTCATCATCCCTCAAAGGTCTGCCACAAAGGGAAAAGCATCAGTTGTTCAAAACATCTGTCAAAGCTCAACCACTGCTACATCAACAGTTGTTGACCAAAGTAGCCCATTCACCACTACTTCCACATCCTCAAAGACTGCTGACAAAAGTCCTCAAACAGTGGATAAAAGTCAGTAGTGGTCCACTCCATTACCACCCATTCCACCACCTTTTGAAGCCACTGCTGGGTCATCAAAGTCATCAGCAGTGGTTAGCTCAGATGATACACATTTGCAGCCTTCACCAACAAATGCCATCATACCATATCAAGGAGATTTAATCTTCTTGAGATCTCATCCACCTGATCAAATCATTGGCAACATCAATGAAGGGGTGCTCACAAGAAGCCAAACCCAAAACATTTGTCTTTTTGCTGGTTTTCTATCACTTCATCAGCCAGTCAAGTACCAAGAGGCACTAAAAGACAACAGCTGGGTAGAAGCCATGCAAGAGGAGCTCCAACAGTTTAAGAGACAACAAGTATGGGAGCTTGTACCACTGCCAAAAGAGGTTAGTCCCATTGGCACAAAGTGGGTCTTCAAGAACAAAACAGATGAAAGGAGCATTGTTGTCAAGAACAAAGCCAGGCTTGTAGTTCAAGGTTACAGACAGGAAGAGGGGATTGATTATGATGAAACATTCGCCCCTGTTGCAAGATTGGAAGCTATCAGACTGTTCCTGGCCTTTGCTGTCAACCACAACATGAAGGTGTTTCAGATGGATATCAAAAGTGCTTTCCTCTATGGTACATTGCAAGAAGAGGTATATGTATGTCAACCTCCAGGCTTTGAGGATCCATTTTATCCTGATCATGTCTACAGGCTAAACAAAGCCTTGTATGGCCTAAAACAAGCACCTAGAGCCTGGTATGAAACTCTTTCCAACTTTCTACTCTCAAATGGTTTCAAAAGAGGTACCATTGATAAAACACTGTTTCTTAAATAGAGAGGGAAAGATTTAATGATTGTCCAAATTTATGTGGATGACATTATTTTTGGAAGCACATGTACCAAAATGTGTGAAGAGTTTAGAGAACTCATGACAGCTGAGTTTGAAATGAGTGCAATGGGTGAGCTGTAATGCTTTCTTGGTCTCCAAGTACAGCAATTGCAAAATGGAACTTTCATTCATCAAAGCAAATATGCTAAAGAACTTTTAACCAAATTTGATATGAATGATTGTAAACCATGCAGCACACCCATGGCCACAAATAAGTTGGTCATGTCTGATGAAAAGGATGAGCTGATTGACCAAACACTCTATAGAAGCATGATTGGGTCCTTATTGTACCTAACTGCATCTAGACCAGACATCATGTTTGCAACATGTGTCTGTGCAAGAAGTCAATCAGCTCCCAGAAAATAAAATCTCATTGCTGTAAAAAGGATTCTCAGATACATAAAAGGTGCTCCCACACTTGGTATCTGGTATCCAGCTAATGGGAATATCAAGCTTTCAGGTTTTTCAGACAGTGACTTTGCTGGATGTCACACCACAAGGAAGTCCACTTCAGGAGGGTGCTAGTTTCTAGGTGATTGCTTAGTCTCTTGGCAAAGCAAAAAGCAAGCAGCAGTTTCAACATCCACTGCTGAGGCTGAATACATTGCTCCTGCAAGATGTACAGCCCAACTCCTGTGGCTTCAAAATCAGTTACTGGATTTTGGTATCACTGCCTTAAAGACACCACTCATGTTGGACAGCCAGGCAGCAGAAAATATCATCAAAAATCCAGTTTCCCATTCTACCACAAAGCACATCGACATCAGACATCACTTTGTGAGGGATTGCTATGAAAAAGGTTTGATTTCTCTGCATCATGTCCCAACTAAAGACCAGCTGGCAGATGTGCTCACAAAAGCACTTGACACAGCCACTTTTGAAAGCTTGGTCTCTAGGATTGGGATGCTAAACATGGAATAACAAGCAACATCTTGTTTTTCTATGAATAAAAGCAACAAAATGTTTTCAGAAAATCAAAAATCCATCCTTAAAAATAGCTTAAAATGAAAATTTCATTAAAATCCTTAAAAGTCTGCCATAACCACTGATTGTTCAAAAGTCTGCTCTACTTCAAAAAGTCTGCCCACTGCTGAAAGGCAACCTCTGTTCTCTCATTCCTTGATAACCACTGTTGTTCAAAAGAAGTGTCTTATCCACTGATATGCTATCCACTGATAGTGAAAATCATCCACTGCCCCCTTTCCACAGCTTTCATCAGTTGCTTTCACCAAAAGTATTGTCCTTCATTTTCACCAGTGGTTGTCACGTGGGCAGTACATAGCAGTCAGACCTTTTGTAACGGCTGCCACGTCAGCATTCATTCTCTTTCCTATAACATCCCCACTCACCATCAAAACAGGGTTTTACTGTCGAATTGAATCCTTAAAAATTCTCTTCTCAAAGCAGTTTTTCTTCTCATTTCTCACAAATTTCTTCGATCGTTTCGTTTCAAAAATGAAAAAATCGAAGCTCTCTGCAAAACCCACATCAAAATCATCGAAAACAGCCTCTCAAAAGGCAACTACCACTGAAATTCCATTCAAAAAATCTCACAATCTCCTGGGTCTTCTCACAAAACCAGGAACCACATATGTTTTCGATTCCATTATCACCATCATGGCAAAATCAAAGTACAAAACTTTGCTCACCGCCGACGCACCCATCTACTTGGCGACCCAAAGGGAATTTTGGAAGAATGCAACCCTTGAAAAACAAGGAGACATTGCAACTGCAATCCAATCTTCCATAAAAGGTAAAGCTGTCCACATTAAATCACAATCCATCTCCGAAGTCTTTCAACTCGATGACCAGGCAGGTAAAACTTCCTTCACTAAAAACGAGCTGCACATTGACTTCATTGAAAGAGGGTATGAAGCCACAATGATGAAGAAACTAACCTTAGAAAAAGGTTATTTTCCTCCTGCACCAAGATTTCTATTTCATACCCTCCTCCTATGTGTTTCAAACAAAACCACTTCTTTTAATGAGATCCCTATAAAGATTCAAAATCTGGGAATATGCAATTCTTCAAGAAGAAAATTATAATTATTCTCAGGAAATCTTTATAGATTTGGTTAATAATGTTAAAAGCAAATCATTCTTACTATTCCCAGGTTTTTAAGCTACTATTTTGAAAAGAAATTCAGTAAGGATGATTTAGCTTTAATAAACCAAGGTGAAATAACTACAATAAACTGCCTAACATCTGAAACTTTTTCAACGAATGTTAGCACCTTGCAAAACACAAGCAGGGGTACCTGAGCAGAATTTAGCAGTTACCACTGCTCCTCAGGTATCTGCTGCTGAGCCTACTGCTCTAGGTGATCAAAGCAGCAGAACAACTGTTTTGAAACCCACACCTACCAAACCCAAAAGGCCATTCAAAAAGAAAAATCAAAAACCCCCCAACCCAATCAAAAAGGCAACTCTGGAGGATGAGATACCAGAGTTAATGCCTGTGACAACACAAATGTCACAAGAAACCACTGCTGCTTCTTCCTCACAGCAGTTGGTACAAATATCTCAACCCATAACCATAACTCCTCCTGCTTCTTCACAAAAAGAACAGGTTGTACACAAAGGGCCACCACATTATGATGCTCTGGATACACTCGTTTCCATCATCCACAGCTGAATGCCCGGAGCAAATCCACTTCCTACACCCACCATCACATCCTCAATTCCACCAAAAACACAACTACTGTTGGATGCAATTGATTTGAACCAGGCATTACACAGTCCTTCTCAATCACCTATCAATGAGAATATGCCTCAACAAATGACTGAGTCTGCTGTATCATTCATTGCTAACCCACCAACACAACCTGAGGAGGTTACACCCATTGAGTTACAAGTAACTCTTTGTGGTAATCCAAGTGAAGCAGCCACTACACTGTTGAACCTACAGGTTTACAGTTGGACAGTGGTTACATCAATAAGACTTCCTTGGAGGCAATTCCTTTTATAGCACCTCTGCCAACCACCAGTGGATTTATTTATCCTACTGGCAACATCAAAAGGTTGTCAAGTGTTGAAGGAAGAAGACCCCAGTACCAAAGAAAAAGGGGCATCAGTGGTTAAGGTTTGGAGTAAACTCCTACTTCTACCACTGATAAAACCACTGTTAGTGGGAAATCAGATGATCCCATTAAATTGGGTGATGGTTTAAAGTACCAGAAATTGACGGCTCATGTTGAAAAACTTGATAACTCTGTTGCATAACTCAAAGATATGCTACAACAGTTGTTACAAGTACAAAGGTACAATCCACTGCTGTTCCACCTCAAGCACCTGCTCTCCAACAGGCACCTGCTACAAATGAGCTCTGGAATCTATTTCAACCTTTTCTCCATCATCAAGCACAAATAGCAGATCAGCAACATGAAAAACATGTTCAACAATTGAGAAATGCTATGGAGTCTAGGTACAAAGACACTCAGCTGATCTAAAGGCTCTCAAAACTCAGATCTTGCACCCACTGCACTGCTCTCCACCAGTGTTCTTC